>NW_022436967.1:20419840-20489794 GCF_009761245.1 Sapajus apella | reverse complement strand
AAAGAAAACTTACTTGATATTCTTGAGTAAATGAATTCAAGTGGTTTTGACAATCAAATGAAGATTAGAGTTGATGCCAATGGGGTAGTTAATAGTTATATCCTGCCAAACTCAGATTTCTGATATGCTGAAAAATACTTTTAGGAAATTTTGTATAACATTTAACAAAAATTATTTGACAGTATTTTTAGGAAAAAGAAGACATTGAAAACCCATTTAACTTTAGTGTGATTGTTTTGAAAAAGTAAGTTAAGTTAATATTCAGAGGATCTCGACATAATTTGCCAATCTGCTCTAGAAATGTATTAACGCATTTAAAAGAAGTAAAGGAAGAAAATACTTTCCAAGTCTATGTCATTTCTTACGTGATACAGGGACATTATCATTGCTCTAACTGAGGGGGAAATGAACAATGGAAAACTAAAGGCACATTTTTCCTTCTTGCTAGGACTGTCCTACAAGAAGCAGATCTCCAATAGCACTGTCATTTGCAACTTTGCAAGAACTAGTTAGTGCTCAGTCACCATTCTTAAGGAAGACACAGCTGTATTCAAAAAAGTTATATTTACCTAAGTGGACTTTATCTCTAAGGATACCATTAGCAAGAGCTGTTCATCAAACTTCAGAATAGTTCAGAGCCTCTGAAGAGGCCTAGGAGATCCTATGTTCAAAGCTCTGTACTTCAAAATTGACACAATGTCAGTGTGGGGGGCAAGGGCAAGAGGACAGAGTATCAGGACAAATAGCCAATGCATGCTGGGCTTAAAACCTAGGTGACGGATTGATAGGTACAGCAAACCACTATGGCACATGCATACCTATGTAACAAACCTGCGCGTTCTACATATGTATCCTACAACAAGAAAGGAAGAAAGAGAGAGAGAGAGAAAGGGAGGGAGGGAAGGAGGGATAAAAAAGGAAAGAAATTGACATAATGTCAATGCAACATCCTCAAAAGCAAGGAAAGCCTAAGAGGATACTTAACTACACATCTTTGTTTTCAAGCCATCAGCAGATTTCAGATTGGTTCTCTGTTGTAACTGAATGTCTTTAAAGAGCAAAGTTATTACTCAATTAAAACTAATCCTTCCAGTCACTTACGTATGATATAGTCCACAGCTCATACCTGATTTTTTTTTTTTTTTTTTTTTTTTTGAGACAGAGTCTTACCATGTTGCCCAAGCTGAACTTGAACTTCCAGGCTCAAGCTCACCCTTCCAAGTAGTTGAAATCACAGGCACATGCCAGTACATATAAGTATACCTGTACTTTTACTATTGATGAACCTATAGCACAGATATTGCTGGTCACCAGTGATGGATCTAATTATAACTTGTAAATGAACAGAAAGCAAAGTGCTACTGTATCTTTTTAAAGGAAAGGTCCAAGAAATTGTCACTAGTTTCCTCTTAAACATTCTTTCGCTCAGTGATATTCAGATGTGTTTAATCACTTATCAATGTAAGACTATTTTCATGAGTTTCCAAACCACAGAAAAGGCAAATGTTTGCTTAAAAATGCAGATCCCCCAATTCCACACTAAAAAAGTTTTGTCTTGGTAGATTGGGGGAAAGAGAGGGGCCTGAATCACCTAGATGATTTTAATGCAGGTAGTAGAAATGCACTTTTGGAAAAACATGGGTTTAAATAGACTACATTAGATATTATCATAAAATACGAAGACCTGGATCCTATTATTTTTCTCTGTAGAAAGTATATTAAAATCATGTTGTATAAAAATATTTAATTTTACATATATAAGCAAATATATAATGGAAATACTTCACAATAGAATAGTTTTGTGACTGATTTCAGTCTGATGCTGGAAAAGTTTTTACATTTAGTTATTTTGAACCATATACCAAGACTGTGTGATAACATTTTACCAAATATGTGTACAGGTGAAACTGCATATGAAGATCAATAGGGTGGATTTTACATGAAGGGATAAGAAACAGAAGATTGAAGAAAGTTGATGACTTGTTAAGTATTGCCTAGTAAGAGGACACTAAATAATTTTGACAAAGTAATGAAAGGTACATTGCTTCTGTGATTTTTCAGGAACTTGTACATCAGATCAGTCAGAGAAAGACTCCAGCAGAGAAAGTTATAATCAGGAGGTTTAAGAGCTAGGATAGAGAAATGGGAATTGTTTTCCTAAAGGGGAATGACCAGAGAGAGAGAGATCAATTATACTTCAGATTTAATTGACTGTGCTTATAATGAGATATCAAAGAAATTACAAAAGAGATCTGGGGTTTAATTATAGGTGGGATATAGTACCCATTAGATGATTTTTTCTAATGTTAGCAAAAGAAGTATTTTTGAATAAAGAAATTTTACCTTAGGAAGCTTTACACATTTGCCTTTGAGAAACTACAATTAGGGTGAGCCCTGTTTGGGGACTTTTGTCCAAATGTCCAAAATGAAAATAAATTATTGTTTTAAATATAAACAATCCGTGCATTTTGTAATGGAAATAATGAATATAGAAAACTACAAAGAAAAAAGCAAAAACAAAATCTCTCCTCAGTCTCTCTACAATGCTGGATTTAGTCAATCTTTAATGTTTGAAAATCTAATAGGTAAAATTTTTAATTTCATTCATTTTTTAATTGTTATTTGTATTTAACTGTAAGAAAGGGTTAATATGGTCACTTATGTTAATTGTCCATTTGTAGTTCCCTTTTGAGAATTGTCCCTTGTCAATAGTTTTCTGTTGGGGTGTTTAATTTGTTCTTGACCAATCAGTTATTATGTTTCCTCTTATTTCACACTCCATAAATGGAACAGCTTGTTCCTTTGTTGATATTTAACCTTTATGTATTTGTATTCCCAGAAAGTTTTAATTGTTACAAATTAAAAGGTTTTATTAATATCACAGAGGAGGAAAGCTGATGCAATCTCTTTCAAAAGATATCAGGTTGTAGAACCTGGCACACTGTGTTCCTGCAGTGAGCAACTAACTGACATGTAACCTCTCAGAGCTCATCTCTCCCCTGCATAGATGGCAATGAAGAAAGAATGCAGCGAACCTATAAGTGTGAAAACACTTTACAAATCATAAATCTTTATCTCTGGGTTTGTTTCTTTTCCTGGGATTAGACAATTAGATTTAATCATTACTAAGATCTTGACCAGTTCTAACACTTTAAAACATTGCTAAGGAAATTCTTTAAAACATTGCTAAGGAAAGCCCAGCACCAATTGACTTGAACAGAGTAATTATATGATGAAACAGGATAAGCAGAACACTGCTTCTGAGAATTACAATTCCCATCCTTCCTCCACATGGTATGCTTTGCATAACAGCCCCAATGAATGCATGTGTGAGAAGGTGTGGTTGGCCTCCCTGACTTCTGGTGAGGCAAAGAATTCCAAGTCTGTCTGGTTTCCCTGAATAACATTATCCATCTGGTATATAACTTGTTTAAAATATTCTGTAGGTATTTATACGATTACTCCCTATCATCTATTATTTTGATATAGTCCATAAGCTTACTTTTAATTTGAAACAAATTTCCCAGCCTGTGGTTCTTACCAAATCTGTCATCAATGTGTTCAACCCTCAATTCTGTAGACCTCAACCATTCTTATCATGACTTTCAGATTTTCTTATAACTTTTATTTCAGTTTCAGGTATATATGTGCAGGTTTGTTATACAGGTATACTGCATGTCACAGGGGTTTGGTTTGCTTATTTCATCACCCAGGAAATAAGCATACTGCCCAATAGTTAGTTTTTCAATCCTTACACTCCTCGTACCCTCCACCCTCAAGTAAGTGCTGTTGTCTTTGTGTTCATATATACTCAATGTTTAGCTCCCACTAATAAGTGAGAATATGCAGTATTTGACTTTCTCTTCCTGCATGAGTTTGCCTAGGATAATGGCCTCCTGCTCCATCCATTGGGTTGTCCTACAAAAGACATGACATAGTTCTTTTTCATCGCTGCATGATATTCCATGGTGTATATGTATCACATTTTCTTTATCCAGTCTACTACTTATGGCCATCTAAGTTGATCCCATGTCTTTACTATTGTGAATGGTGCTGCCATGAACATACACATACATATGTCTTTATGGTAGAATGATTTATATTTCTTTGAGTATGCATCCAATAATATGGTTGCAATGGTAGTCCTATTTTCAGTTCTTTGAGAAACTGCCAAACTGCTTTCCACAGTGGCTGAACTAATTCACATTCCCACCAGCACTGTATGTCATCTTTTCTCTGCAACCTCACCAGCATCGTTTATTTTTTGACTTCTTAAGAATAGCCATTCTGACTGGTATAAGACAGTATCTCCTTGTGGCTTTAATTTGCATTTCTCTAATTATTAGTGATGTTGAACATTGTTTGTATGAAGATCAGATGGTTGTAAGTGTGAGGCTTTATTTCTGGGTTATCTAACCTGCTCCATTGGTCTATATGTCTCTTTTAGTACCAGTACCATGCTGTTTGGGTTGCTATAGCCTTGTAGTATTGTTTGAAGTCAGGTAATGTGATACCTCCAGATTTGTTCTTTTCACTTAGGATTTCTTTGACTCTTCAGGCACTTTTTTTGTTTCATATGACTTTTAGAGTATTTTTTCTAATTCTGGGAATATTGTCATTGATAGTTTGATAGGAATAGCACTGAATCTGTAAATTGCTTTGGGCAGTACGGCCATTTTAACAATATTGATTCTTCCTATTCATGTGCGTGGAATGTTTTTCCTTTCTTTGTGTTGTCTTTGGTTTCTTCCAACAGTGTTGTATAATTCCCCTTGTAGAAATCTTTGACCTCCCTAGTTAACTGTACTCCTAGATATTTTGGTTTTCAGCTGGCTATTGTGAATGGGATTGTGTTCTTGATTTGACACTCAACTTTGATACTGTTGGTTTATGGAAATGCTACTGATTTTTGTACATCAACTTTGTGTCTTAAAACTTAGCTGAAGTTGTTCATTAGATCTAGGAGTTTTTGAGCAGAGACTGAGTTTTTCTATATATAAAATTATATCATCTGTAAACAGAAACAGTTTGACTTCCTTTCTTCCTATTTGGATGCCTTTTGTTTCTTTCTCTTACCTGATTTCTCTGGTTAGGATTTCCAGTACTATGTTGAATAGGAGTAGTGACAGTGGGCATCCTTGTCTTGTTTCTAGTAGCCAAAGGGAACACTTCTGGCTTTTGCCTGTTGATTATGATATTGGCTGTAAGTTTGTCATAGATATCCCTTATTATTCTGAGGTATGTTCCTTTAATGCCTGCTCTGTTGAGGGTTTTTAACATGAAGGAAGTTTAATTTTATTGAAAGCCATTTCTACATTAATTGAGATAATCATGTGATTTTTTAAAATTCTTTTTATGTGATAAATCACATTTATTGATTTGCATATATTGAACCAACCTTACATCCCAGGGATAAAACCTACTTGATTGTGATGGATTAGCTTTTTGATGAGCTGCCAGATTCGATTTGCTAATACTTTGTTGGGGATTTTTGCTTGTTTTCATCCAGGATATTGGCCTGAAGTTTTCTGTTTTGTTCTATCTCTGCCAGCTTTAGGTATCAGAATGATGTTTGTCTCATAAGATAAGTTAAGGAGGCGTCCCTCCTCAATTCTTTTTGGAATAGCTTCAGTAGGAATGGTATCAGCTCTTCTTTGTATGTCTGGTAGAATTCAGCTGTGAATCCATCTGGTCCTGGCATTTCCCTGGTTGTAGGCTTTTTATTACTGATTCAATTTCAGAACTCATTATTTGTCTGTTCAGGGTTTCAATTTCTTCCTGGTTGAATTTTGGGAGGTTACATGTTTCCAGAAATTTGTCCATTTCTTGTCGGTATTCTAGTTTTTGTGGATAAAGGTGTTCATAATAGTCTCTGAGGGTGTCTTTTTATTTCTGTGAGGTCAGTGGTACTGTCCCCTTTGTCATTCCTGATTCTGTTTATTGGGATGTTCTTTCTTTATTTCTTTGTCTAGTTAGCTATCAATCATTTTTATTGTTTTAAAAAAACTAACTTCTGGTTTCGTTGATCTTTTATATGCTTTTTTATGTCTCAATTTTATGCAGTTCATTTTTCATGTCTCAGTTTCATTCAGTTCAGTCCTGATTTTGGTTATTTCTTGTCTTCTTCTACTTTTCCAGTTGGTTTGCTATTGTTTCTCCAGTTCGTCTAGGTGTGATGTTACATTTAAGGTATTTCTAATTTTTTATGTGAGCATTTAAGTACTATATAAACTTTCCTCTTAACACAGCTTTAGCTGTATCCCATAGATTCTGGTATTTTGTATATTTGTTCTCATTATTTTCAAATAATTTCCTAATTTCTGATTTAATTTCATTTTTTACCAAGAAGTCATTCAGGAGTAGGTTGCCTAATTTTCATGTAATTGTATGGTTTTGAGTGATCTTCTTAGTATTGATTTCTATTTTTAATTGCATTATGGTCCAAGAGTGTGGTTGATATGATTTCAGTTGTTTTTTTAACTTGCTGAAAATTGTTTTATGGCCAATTGTATGGTGGATTTTAGAGTATATACCATGTGCCAATATGAAGCATGTACATTCTGTTGGTTTTGGATGGAAAGTTCTGTAGATGTCTATTAGGTCCATTTGGGTCAAGTGTCAAGTTTAGGTACCAAACATCTTTGTTAGTTTTCTGCCTCAGAGAAGTCTCCCACTATTACTATGTGGTTTTCTAGGTCCCTTCATAGATCTCTAAGAACTCATTTTATGAATCTGGGTGCTCTAGTGTTAGATGCAAATATATTTAGGATAGTTAACTCCTGTTGAATTGAACCTTTTATCACTGTGTAATGCCCTTCTTTGTCCTTTTTGATCATTGTTGGTTTAAAGTCTGTTTTGTCTGAAATAAGAATAACAACCCCTGGCCAGGCACAGTGCCTCACGCCTGTAATCCCAGCACTTTGGGAGGCCGAGGTGGGCAGATCATGAAGTCAAGAGATCAAGACCATCCTGGCCAACATGGTGAAACCCCATGTCTACTAAAAATACAAAAATTAGCTAGGCATGGTGGCTTATACCTGTAGTCCCAGCTACTGGGGAGGCTGAGGCAGGAAAATTGCTTGAACCTGGGAGGCAGAGATTGCAGTGCGCCAAGATCATGAGAGGAGAAAGACAAGAAACACATGATCAAATGAACAAATAAAATAATCTTATAGGGTTAAGAGAGCTATGAATAAAATAAAACAGGATCAGTGGGATACAGAGTGGTAGAATATGCCAGGCAGGTTGAGCACAAGGGGAGTGCTGATTTAGAGAAGCTGAAAGGGAAATCTTCTGTGGTGTAACATGTGAACTGAGACCTGAAAGAGAAGAGACTACAATAAACATAAATACCTAGGGTATGAGAGTTATATACAAAGGGAACAGGGCCTACTATGAAACAAGCCTGGTGTAATCAAGAGAGAGAGAAGAAAGGTCACTGTGAGTGGAGCACAGTGGATGTGAGGGAGCCTGGGATGACATGAGTTCAGAAAAACAGACAGGAACCAAATTACGTGGGGCCTGGTGGGCCATGGAGAGGAATCTGGATTCTATTCTGATTTCAGGGAGTAGCCATTGGATATCTTTGGCAAGGACCTGGTTTACATTTTTTTTTTAATTATGCTGGCTGTCATATGGAGAATGGACTATAAAAAAATAATGGAAGGTAAGAGCCCAGTCAGGCAGCTACTGAATTAGACACAACAAGTGATAACAGTGATAACAAAGATGGTGAGAAGTTAACAGGTTTGAGACATATTGAAAATATAGCTGAAGGAACTTTCTCATGGATGGTACATGGGTAGCACCAGGAAAGAATGGAATCAAGGATACCTCCTAGGATTTTGGCCTGACAGAAGTGTGTTCCTGCAGCTGGGGAAACCTAGAGAAGAGGACTGGACTGCAGCAGTTGTGAGACATACACTGTGGACAAACCCTAAGTTAGCATCCCCTCTTCATCACTTACTAGCCTGGGCCAAGTTGCTTATCTCTGTATCAGTTTCCTTTTTGGTAAAATTAGAATCATCGTAGCACTTATTACTTAGGTGTGCCTATGGATTAAATTATTAAACACATGTAAAGTACTTAAAACAGTACCTGGTTTAGTTATTAAGTGGGTGGGGAGGGGGCAGCAAGAGTTCTCTTCTACACTTGCTAGGTCTATGATACCTGTTAGATGTCCAAGTAGAGATATGCAGGAGATGTGCATTCAAATCTAGAGTTCAGAGAGATGTCAGGAGGAAAGATATAAATCAGGAACTCATTAGCATACTGATAGTATTTAAAGTCCTGGCACTAGATGAAATCATCTAGGAAAAGAGAGTAGAGAAGAGAGTAAAAAAGATCATCCCTACGATATGTCACCATGGTCATGGCCACATATACTCAGATGTCACAGAAATGACTTGAGAGTCTGAACGAATTATTTATTTCACTCTTTATTTTTAGGGAACATCCTATTTCTAAATTAATGCACGAAAGTCTCATTTGAAGTTCTGGATCACAAACTGCCCTCTATTTTACATTTCACTCATGTGTTCTCCTATCAGATTATAGGTCCCTCATGGTGATGTTATATGCCATATTTTTTTAATGTCTTTCACTGTTCCTAGCACAGAGTAATACACAGAGGCTCCTTCAATAAATGTCTGCTGGGATAACTATTCAAAGAAATTGTGATAAATAATCTGCCTTTTCCATGGTACCATATGAAGGACTACCTACTGAAGACAAGAATTATTTTGCTCTGAAAAAAGAAGATAAACTGAACTCATTTTATTAGGGAAAAAATGTGAACCCTGTGGAAAACCAAAGATGAATCTAGGCTCATAAATAAACTTATCTTCTTAAAACCTTTCTCTACTGCCAAGGAAAGGATGTAAAGTGAAAAGATAATGAGGCTTTAGACTTAGGCAAACTTGCACTCAAATCTCACATGTGTGTAAGTTGTGAAGCCTGAACAAGCTACTTCTCATGTGAACTCATCTCATCTTTAAAATAGGGATGATAATAATACCTACCTCATGGAGTTTGAAAAGGTCTACATGAATTTTGTGATGTGAAGAGGGTCAGGTGATGCATGCACATACAATGTGTTGCATTATAGGAGAAGAACCCTACAGTTCAAGAACTCATGTCTTTTATGGCATAAATTGTATACTCACATTTTAGTTTCCTATCTCTCCTAAAAAAATATACTACATTTTATGGAAGGTTTTTGCACTTATGAATTCATTATGCTCAGAACACAGCTCACAATTACATGCATATAAAACTCAGTTTATTTTTTAAATGATGCATACAATGCAAGTGGCATATTGTGTGTGTGTGTATGAGGGAGAGTGAGAAATGGAGAGATCTGTTGATACAAAAGTACACTGCAGTATAAAAAATGTACTTAGTTTTACATAAATAAATTTACTTCTTACTTAATGAAAATATATGTGTGACAAGATCCTTCAGATGTAACAGGAGGGATTTCATACACTGTAGTAATTTGCTGCTTTTAAACAGACTTATCAGCATCCAGAGGCAAAGGCTGTTATGGTCTCATTATTTCCTGCCCCCCAGAGGATGAACTGTGCTAATTAAATACATTTAAAGGGAAAAAA
Source organism: Sapajus apella (assembly GCF_009761245.1). Taxonomy (NCBI): domain Eukaryota; kingdom Metazoa; phylum Chordata; class Mammalia; order Primates; family Cebidae; genus Sapajus; species Sapajus apella. Next base: position 20,480,183 of record NW_022436967.1, on the reverse strand, counting down.
ATGCCTCTTTGCTGTGTCCCCATTATGCTACTGTCTCTTTACTAACTGATGCTTGTTACAATTTATTAGCTGTGAGTTATACCTCACAGTAAATTAACCCTTCTTTCTCCACTCAATTTGTCAGGTAAAAAAGTTGCATAAACTTACGAGCTAGCCAGTTGGCTTCCTGAGAATATAGATATGAAACAATTTCCTGCAGCATTGAGCCTCAGAAGAATTTAACAGCTTTTGTGAATCTAGTACCAATGCTCATTTTCAAGCCAGGAGCAAACATATAAATCATGTTCAGCACAATGTACCTGCCTTTAGAAAAGCTGTTTACAGCCATGTATATTTATTAGTTTTCTGTGGTTTCAAGCAATATGTTTTCTTTACCCTCTCCTTTTCCTTGCAAGCACAAAGACAAATTTCTATCACCAAGTCTCTCTGGTACATCATAAAACACAGCCTTTGGGGATGATTATTTTTCCTGATTATTTTTACATCCTCATGCCACTGCTTCAGATAGTACCTTAAATAAACTGGATCTCTTGCTGTTGTTCATGGATACTAACAAGTTTCCTTTGCCACTTGTCAAGAGCAATGAAAAGTCTTGAGACTTCACTTGCAAACTAACAAGTCAACCTGACACAGTTTCATACTTGCTGGCAGAAGGCACAACACTCTTAGGTCAAAGAGAAAAGGACTTTAATACTCACAGCATTAGCATTAACCAGAGTAGCAGCATTTAAACTGGTTCTCCAAATTCTAATTCCTACATGGTGATGTGAGAGTGCCAGATGATACCTGCACATACAATGGGTTGCATTACAGGAGAGGAACTCTAAGCTTAGGGAAACCTAATATTTTATAATGGACAGTAAGCCTGAGTGACCTTTGCCACAGAAGTAAATATTGTCTTTTCATACTGCAAAATAAACAAAATTGTTTTTTATTACAATGAAAGACACTATATTTTCCAAGGCTGTTTACAGATGTCCTCGAAACAACTGTACAGAGCAAAGGCACTAAGTGTCTCTGCCCACAAGACATGCATAAATGTAAGAATACTGTATTAGTCTGTTCTTGCATTGCTATGAAGAACTACCTGAGACTGGGTAGTTTATAAAGAAAAGAGATTTCATTGACTCACAGTTCCACAGGCTGTATAGGAAGTATGGCTAGGGAGGCCTCAGGAAGCTTCAAATTATGGCAGAAGGTGAAGGGGAAGTAGGCATGTCTTACATGGCCAGAAAAGGAGGGAGAGAGAGGTGAGGGGAGGTGCTACATACTTTTAAACAACTAGATCTTGTGAGAACTCACCCACAATCACCAGAACAGCAAGCAGGAAATCCACCCCGCATGATTCAGTAGCCTCCCACCAGGACCCTCCTTCAACACTGGGGATTATAATTCAACATGAGATTTGGGCAGGGACACAAATCCAAACCATATCCAGTACCATGAATTATTTTAAAATACCACTGATGCTTTTTCCTCACAAAAGTGGATTACAATTTAATAGTGTTTTCAATACATGAGTTTTTACAGTTAATATGGACTTAATAACTTGAATACATAATAGCAAAATTGCAGTTTTCTTGCAAAGAATTCCCTAAAATCCTTTAAGTAAACGGAAATTCAATCTTTAGTAAATTTATTTGATCTATGTGTACCTCAGTTTCCTCACCTGTATAATGAAAAATAAATATAATACTTAATTCAATGGATTGTTGAGTAGATTAAATGAGATAGTCCATGTAGAATGCTTAGCACAGAGCCTGGTATTCAATAAGTGTTCATTTCTCCATAAATGTTAGTTTTAATTAGAATTAACTATAAGTACTGTTTGATGAGAGGTACTTAAAATACCCCCTTCACTAAAGCACCACCATTAAGCCCTCTTCCAAATGTACCTTGGGAGTGCTGGTTTGCCTTTTGTTGCTATAGAGCCATTCATCAGGAAAGTGTAGAGATACAAGGAGGTAACATTTTTGAAGATTTATTATGTGTTTTTAGTTGATTATCTGACCTAGTGCTTCCAGGTATTATTTCATTCATTCATAATAGCATTCTCATAAAGAAGGCATTATTTTATAGATGAGCAAACTGAGATTCAGACATTACTGAAGGTCACACCCTTTGTAATGGAAAAGCAGGAGTCAAACCCAGTCTCACTCTAGTCTGACTCTGTGCCTTTACAGTTTTTAACCATTCAGTCTTATTTGCCTAAACAATCTTTCTATCTTTTGGGACTTGCTATGCCTTTGTGACAGAAAATCCTCTCTACTCTCTAGACTCCATTGCCAATGAGAACAATAGGTTCACAGCAGGAAGAGAGATTATGCATCCACCTATATTCTTCTAAAAATGATATCCATCTCTTCATATTTGGCCTTTTTTGAAGAAATGACAATTTGTAGGTCAGAGAACACAAAGTAGTAGATATGTAGCATGAACAAGTCTAAAGATCTGATGTACCACATGAGAAATATAGCTGATAAAATTGTACCATATTTGGGATTCCTGCTAAATGAGGTTCTAACTACTCTTACCATAAAAACAAAAAATTCATGGGTAACTATGTGAGATGATTGATATGTTAATTTGCTTCACTTATAGTAATCATTTTACTATCCATATGTATCCCATAACATCATTTTTTAACCTTAATTATACCCGATAAAATTTATTTTTTAAATAATAGTATCTATGATGTATTAGGCTTAAGAAACTTATGGCCCAAAAGCCACTTTTTGTACTAAAGCCTATTGCTGGATTCATAGGCTTAGTCAACATGTTTTTCTCACTCTTTTTGAAAATATCTGATTCCCAGCTCAGTGCTTCTGAAATCTGTCTCAGGAACTTTAATGACAATGTGACATCTTTGAGAAATGCAAGCATGACCTCTGTTCCATCGTATGTTGGTTTTACAAAGGGCATTACATTAAACAGAAAATACTAAGTGATAATAAGCCTGCAATAATAACAAAATCCTCATTCAGGAAAATGAAAGGACTTGTATTTTACTTTTAGAGACAGACTCTTTCTATTATACTAACACAAATAAAGGTAAAAGACACGCCTTTTTAAGTTAGTTCCATAGGAATTATATTTCTTACCAACTCTGCCCAAAAGCCAATTAATTAAACATTATTTAAAAACAACTGGAATGAAAACCCATATCGGGAAATAATCTTAACATTAAATCAAGTATGTGGAATTAAGATTTTGTATCTCCCGAAATCTTTATTGACAGTAGCAGACCATATCAAAAGTCTTCTAAAATAATGCTTTTAGCTCTCTAAAAAAATGTTCCACATCAAGAAACTTTTAAAATAAAGTAAAATAAATGCCTAGTAGAAGAATTCATACAATAGTCCCAGAACTGCCTGAAGACATTTAGAATTCATATACAATCTTTACACAGATACTAGAGAAAAAAAGTACTAATAGAAATTGTTCCGGTTTGTAATTGCAAGTATAATCACGAAGTTCCTGAAAATAATAGATGTTATAATATTGCACAAGCCAATCAATGAACATAATATGCAGAATGATAAGTGGTGAAAAAAATGTTGCAATCTTTTGTTGATAACATTGTTGAATTCAAACTCCAACCCTTGCTCAAGTTAAACATTCTTGTGCATCTCTTTGGGTTAGGTGGGGGTTTGTTATTGTTGTTTGTTTGTTTGTTTTTTGTTTGCTTTGCCCTCTTTAAATTTTTTAGGAAAAAAACACAACAGATAAATCACATGGTCTCATGAGAAAACCAGAATACAAAGCCATGAAATGAAGATTTTCACTCTGTCAACCTGTTTAGCTTTCCCTGGGAGCTCAATCACGGCATTGGCTTTTATGTGTTCCACTGAGCATTTACAGAGAACATCAGCAATTATGGACTGCTGCCTAGCTACATGGCCATGTTGTTACTTTACATTCATCTGGAATCCTCTATTCTCTCAATAGACATTTTTATTCTGCTCCATATGACTACCATTGTAAGAAAGCTTTGTTATTTTACTTGAATGTGGCAGTGAGTAGGCTCTTTATATTTTCAGGAACATACTCCTCCCCTGTGGCTGTATCTGAAAATTAGGTGACTCTCATAGCTTTTTCAAACCCATACCTCTTCTGTCCCTGTCATGCAATGTAATTACTTATATTTCAATTTTAGCATCTTGCAAACAAGTCTCATTCCTGGACCTTGTTTAAACTTTGGGCTGTTTTTAATTCATGAATCATTTTGGAAACTTTTATTTGCATTGAGTTATAAAAGGTAAACTAAAACTCAAGCAATGTAGTAAAATCTTTTCAAAGTTTGTCTTTCATTTATTGATACGATACAGATCCTTTCATGTGCATCTCCCTAGAAATCTTCAATTTGATCCATTTTTTTCAGTACCCCTAACATCTTAAAACTTAGTCATTCAGACACCACCCACCCGCCCTCTGACACCTTCTTCCTGATTGAAAGAGGCATTTATGCATATGAGTCACCTCCTGCCAGCTTCACAGGAATTACATAAAAGCAATCTGCCAACCATCTTGGCCTAAGGACAAAAAATCACATTTAGTGTCAAAGTAAAAGTCATTCTTGCTTATTGGAAAATCACAATAGAGCACTTTAGGACTTTAACTGACAGGACATCAGGCCTTAATCTACACTCTATACTACAAATGAGGGAACTCATAAATGCTACGCTTTTACTTTCATCAGTTTGGATAAGCTTCTTGGCCTAATAATCCTAAATCCATTTTAAATGCTTTTTTGTAGTAGAAAATGAAAGGCTAATTCATATTCAGGAAAGATTATACATATATTAAGGGAGAGAATGTGGACTAAGAAATAAACATAATATTAGCAAAACACGTTATCTTTCCATGCTAATACAAAAATATTCATGCAGAAAGTTATTTAAAAAGCAGTGCTTATGGCAGGAAAGGTGATTTTATGGTCTAAGAAAAATGAATGGAAAGACTTGCCTAGATAAATTGTTATACCTAGAAATATTGGTCAGGATATTTTTAGTTTTTTTGTTTCTAGACAAGACAGCTTAGACCATATGGAAATATGGGCTTAAATCTCCCATTTAACCTTTTATTTATTGTGTGCGTTTAAGCAAATCTTTAAACATACTTGAGCTTCAGTTTCCTTAAATGTAAAGTGGTGAAATCACCCATGCCGTCTCTCTCGAGTTGTTTTAAAGATCAAATACGATGGTATGTAAAAGCACAATGTAGCTTTATGTTTGTCTAATTGCTGATAATTCTGAAAAAGCTTTTACATATCATCTCATTTTACATACCATCTCATGGCTACTGTTTTTGCAAGATCCCTAGGAAGGTAGGGAAACCCTTAACTCTTTCTAGCTGATAAAGAGAATCCTGGAAGATCCCCTGTATTCGGTATCCCTTCCCTTCCCCACAGCCCTTCCACCTACACATACATAGATTCATGGAACCTCAAAGAAAATCCCATTGTGTTTCTCAGACCCACATTTCTCTCAGCTGTGAATATCTCTGATCAGTTACAGAATATCCTAGGAACTGGGGCCTGGCACAAATCACCACTGTCTATTAGAACTGGAATTTTGGCTGCCAACCTAGAGCATCTCCAGTGTCCACACTTGACATGTATGGTTGGGCAGGGGGAGGGAGGAAGAGAATGTGTGTCTCTAAAATGCATAGCTCACTGTCCTTCTGAAAAGGATAACTTTTTAAAGAATCTCTTCTCATTTGCATACAAGGTTTCACCTCTCTGTTACAAAGAACAGCACGTAGAAGATAATTAAAGTACACACTTAAGGCCAATACAAACTAATGACAATTCCCCTGAGTAGAGACACTTCCAAACCCAGAAGTCTAGATTTTAATGCACGGAATTTGACCTTACCAGTTCTTGACTGGGATAGGTTTCTCCATGTTGAAGCTGTGGAATGTCATCAGATTCAATTGGAGACTATCTCTCATAACTCACCATATGAGAGATGTCAGAGGAGAATTTTAAGGTTGTATCATTTTTTCTTTCTTTGGTTTCAATTTCCACCTTTATTCAGATGAAGTTGCAAATAAGTGAAACAGTTGGCAATACAACCTTAACCGCTAACTTGAGTTTTCTGTGAAATGCCAGTCAAGTAAAAGGAATGACAGACATCTACGTAAGCCCCAGTAGTATTCATGTATTGTGAATTAAAATAATAACCATGAGAGAACTTTAAATCATATTTCAAAAGATACCTTCTTAAAATAATCACTATTCAGAATTTGATGAACGTAAAATTTTAGGGTTATCTTCAGTCATTCATGTTCAAATAATTTTCTGTGACTAAACTTTGGTCAAAATAGAAAATGTGTTATTTCCTAGGCTGGTAAAGGTATTTATTGTGGATGGAAAGAATCACGGAATACAAATAATATGAAACTCAAAATTATATAAACCAAATGCACTCTGTTTTCTCAGTTGACTCAAAATAATGCGTAGCCAAGGTAAGATCAGCTGCACATTATACCTTCTCACAATCCCAGGCATCCTGAAGAAGCAACACCTCACTCCCAGTCTAGTCAGTGCCTTTATAATTTTTCTTGGAATGACATTAGCTTTTACACAACCTATAGTAGCGAGCTTGTAAAACAAAGAAACCTCAATTTAGTTTTTGTTGATTTGGGGTGACTCCAAAATGTTTGTGTTCAAATTGCCAATAAGACTCGTTTTCATGAAGGGCCTTTCTAAAATACACTTTCTAAGCCATTTGCATATTTTCAAAGAGAAAAATTAAGAACAAGGTGGATAGTAACTTTCTTGACACTCAGTTGTGCCTTGGTTGAGAACTATGGCTATTAACTCACAGCTTCCAGGTCTAGATCTTTGCTGGCTCTCTGATAGTTAATTGTCTCCATTATGATATTATCATTAGATTCCCCTTAAGACAAACAAAAGAAAGCTATAGGTTTCTAGGTCTATTCAGTTAAAGCAATTGATTTTCATAGTTTCAAGGAATGACCAATTCAACTCCTATTTCGAATTTGTGATATTGGAAACATTTGTGAAAAAGGAGCATGTTCTAAAGTCTTTGAAAGTTTCTTAACCAGTTTTTCTCTAAGTCATTGTTCTATATAGTAAACACAGAAATGGACAAAATGAACTCCTAAATGTATAATTTTGGAATTTCAATTTAAGATATAATTTATTTGGAAACAAAATATGTTGATTTTTAAATCCTCTCTTCCTTAGTAATAGAACATCTATTATGTTCTTCAGTGGTATGCAGATAGTAATGTAAAACTTAAAGGGTCCACATAAATTACCTAGACAATTTTATATTTACTACACTTTTTTGAAGTTACCTTTGTAAAGAAAAAATACTTTTCCCATTAAAGAATACATGTTATCCTGGACTTCTTCTGGTGTCACTAAAAGGTCATTGATTTACATCTGAACTGGGTCACTGAAAGTCAATGACTATCTGGTGGTCTAAATAGAGTAAAATAATGGCATCTTTACCAGTTTGAGAGTCATCTGACCAATTATAACCCAAAATTTAAATCAAACCTACAACCTATTATTAGAAGAAATATTGAGATTGGTCTGAGGTTACAACATAAACAAATGTGATCTTAGATATTCTGTTTAAATATTTCAAAGACTAAAACATTGAAGTTTATGTTTTACGCTTCACCTGTGTATATAAGAATGCCCTGCACCAATTATACATAAGATTTGGAGTGTATTCCCAATGTCTTCCCAAATGAAAGACCTATGAAAAACTATTTTATAAAAGGTGATATATTTAGAATGAGAAGGGCTTTATGTAAGGAGGAACACATTATTCATCCTGAGAAGATGAAAAGTAAGACATAAACTTTGAGTACAAGGTGAAAGCAGAGGTGATAACTATAAAAGAATATCTCGTCAAAGAAGAAGCCCATGTCAAGCTTACTCCATCATGGAGATAAATGTCAGCCCTGTTTTTGCACAAAGAGCACACCTAAGAGGAAAAGGCACAAAGGTTTAGAGTGCCAATAGAAAAAGACCACCTGCCACTTACCACAAATGAATAAAACAAATATATATCCCTAGCCCACAGGGCAACCATGGCAAAGGACCCTCTGATCCTCATGACATTGTCTTAAAGCATTCCTTACATCCCCAGTAAGAATAAGAAACCATTAAAACCAGCTATATCTACACCTATATAACTAGCACAAGCCTGCTGACAGGGCTTGGAGGGCATCGAGCAGTTCCACATTTGATCCTTCTTTTTTCACAAAGAGGTGAATATCAAATATTTTAAACAGCAAGTTAAAGTATGAAAGCAAATATAATGTAAAATTTGGTTCTGCTTTGGGAAATCCATTTTTGAGGCATTTATAAATGGTTGAAAGGCTCATTCTAAACTGGAATGGATTGCCCCATCCTATCAATGCCCTGGAATGAATATAAGGACAGCAGTGGTGGCTTTTAATTCTATGTTAATTGGCTTGGGGTTCTTTGACCTTTAATTAAACAAAATATGAATAAATTAACTTTCTTCCTATGTACAACAGAGGCTTGAAATGGTACAAGTTGGGATAACAGTCTCAACAAGATACTATTTTTTTCACTAGCAAATAAATATAAAATATGATGTTGAAATCTGCATACACCATTTTTGACTGATATTGATCTCATTACTTATTTGTAACCTGTAATATTTCATCTGTCTTTACTCAAAAGGAAGAAAAAACATCAGGGAAAAAAAGGAGCTATTTCTCACTGGGTAAACAGGTCAGACATAAGCAATTTACAAATGTCTTGTAAGCTGGTCTCAGTATTAAAAGAGGCTTCTTTAGCAGAATCTCAGACAAAAATTCTAGCCTTTACAACATAGAAGAGTTTTATGAAAAGGTCTGATTGGATCAGATATAAAGAGAAAAATGTATATGGATAGTTACAATTATATTTTACAAATTAAACAAATGCATTTTGTTTTGCTCTTTTGGTTTTATGACTTAACTACACTTAAAAATATGCTGTTAGACGAGATTGCACCACTGCACTCCAGCCTGGGTGACAGAGAGAGATTCTATCTCAAAAAAAAAAACAAAATGCTGTTAGAACATGGACACAAAGAATGGCACAGTAGATATAGATACCAGGGCTTACTTGAGGGTGAAGAGTGGGAGTAGCGTGTGGACTGAAAAGCTACCTATTGGATACTATGCTCATTCCCTGGGTGATGAAATAATTTGTACACCAAACCCCCACAACACACAGTTTACCCATGTAACAAGTCTATGCCCTGGACCTAAAATAAAAGTTGGAAAAGAAAAAAATTTAGGGATCATTAGCAGACCATTGCAAAATCTTCTAGGATTTTGCAGATAAAGGGTAAGATCCCTCAAAAATCTTTTTCATGTAGGAACCATGTCAGTCTATACAGCACAGTCCCAGAAGTTTGAGGGATGGGCAGAAATATGTTCATCCTCCTATTTAGTGAGAGAAGCTTCCCTGCAACAGTTTGAGAAATTCAGCATGGCAGCCTTGAAGGTATCTTCCAGCTCCAAATCCTTCTTTGTGATAATCATGATTAATGTGATGCATCCTTACTCTGACCCCAAGCAGAGGATTCTCTACTAAGGTTCTGGTTGCCAAACCTCTCCTGCTTTCACTTACTGAGGGAATGGAAGACTATTTCTATGAAGGGACTCCTGGGATCTCTGCCCTTTCCTGTTACTGTAGTAACATGTTTGTGCCTTACTATCACCACCATCACCACCACATCTACTGAAGTAGAGTCTATACAGACCTAATATTAGTGCCCAAAGTATTGTTGTGTACTTTTTATATTTGTATTATAATTGACTTCATTTTATATATCTACTATATTTTTCTTTTTCTTAATCACTTATATGCAATGTCTATCATATTTCATGTTATACATACTCATGATGACTTTAAATCCTTTTATTGAATTGGAATATAGCATTAAAATTTTATTGTAATGATTATGTTTCAGCTATGAGGCTTTAAACAGCTTATGCAGTCCAAAACTTATAACTCTGTGAGGTAGGTACTTTCATTTTTTTTTTTTTTAGAAAAAGGAAACTAAGACTCAGGAAAGGCACTTGCCAAGAGGAAAAGTTACTCAGCATCCTTGGAGCTGAGATTCAAGCCCAGGAAACTTCCCTCCAAAAACCATGCTACTAATTATCTTTCTGAAGAACCTTCCATTAGAATATTGTCAGAAAACCACAATAAGTTATTTTGGTAGCTTGATTAGACATGAAATCTTTGTCAGATAGCAGGCCATTTCTCCTTCTGATTCCTCAAGTCAGCTGGTCTTTTCTCTCTTTCCTTCTTTAGAGTCATTATCTTTTTGCATTTTCTCCTGTCCCCCCATTGAACCTCCAAACTTCCAATCCATCTTCTCTGGAAATATCTTTCCAGCAATTTTAGTTCCTTTTTTGGCCCCAGAAATGTACCTCAGCTTCAAGACTAAACTACTCTAAATTTCAGGTCAAAAGCATTAATTAATTTGTTTATTCATTCAATAAATATTTATGAGCTCCTACTACATAGCACTGGGCAATCTGTAGTGAATGGAACAGACATGCACCCTGCCTTCATGTTTCTATGTTCAATGGAAATAGATAACAATAAACAAGGAAGCATATAGTGTAACATATCAGATACTGGCAGGTGTTGTAGAGAAAATAATGTGGGGCAAAGGAAGTAGAGAAGTCTGAGCATCAGAAAATAGAGGAGTGCTATTAAGTTTATAAGGATGTGCAGAAAAAGCCTCTCTGATAAGGTAATATTTGAGCAGAGACATAAAAGAAATGTGAATTTAAAAGTGATGCTCTGAAGAAGAGACTTAGGGGCAGAGAAAAAGAACAGCATGAGCAAAGGCCCAGAAACAGGAATAATCTTGTTTCCCTAACAACAAGAAGGCCTGTGCGCTGGAACTGAGTGAGAATGAATTGAGTCCTAAAATTGCTTGACTCATCTATAATTCATTCAAGAATGGCATTTGACTTTTAAAATATGAACCATTTTCCAGAAATTTTATTTTAGATTCTATTAATTTTTTTATACATGTGTTCAGTGCTTCACAGAGTAAAAAGCCTTTTCCCAGATATTATCTCATTTTCTCCTCAAAACATGCTGTCACTGAGTGATGGTTGTAATTTGATTTGATTATCCCAGTAACTAACACAAGACATGATGCATAGTAAGCACTCAGTAAATGCATATGGGATTAATTAGCTGATTTATTAGTTCTAGGGCAGAACTTTTAATTTTTCCGCTTTGCCATGTTCATTATTATTGAACATCAGTGATGGGATTATAATTCAGTGAAGCTTCAGAGGCTATAAAGATTTATCTAGCCATTTGCCTGCACCCTAATTTATACATATATATCTAATTTTTGTAGTAATTTACACTTTTTCTGCCTAACTCTTCCAATAAGTTCTTTAACATCTTTCTTTGCAATCAGTTTCTGCACATCCCTAATTTATCATATCTAATCTGCTATATTCCTGGAAACCAGATCACAGGCCTATTAGACTTATGAGTAAAATAAAGTGACTTTAAGTGAGAGCATGAAACCCTTTCTTAAAGAATAAATTTGCATTAGTTCATTTGTACTGCTACAACAAAACGCCACAGACTAGGTAATTTATACATAACAGAAATTTAGTTCTCGGGGCTGGAAAGTCTAAGATCAAGGCACCAGCAGTTTCAGTGTCTGGTAAGGGTTAAGTCTCTCTGCTTCCAAGATGGCAGTTTGTTGCTGTGTTCTCCATAGGGGACAACACTGTGTTTTCACATGGCAGAAGGGATAGAAAGAAGCAACCCCGCTTCCTCAAGCCCTTTTATACGGTCATTAATCCCAATCATGAGACCTCCACCCTCATGACTGAATCACCTCCTGAAGGCCTTACTTCTTAATTCTACCACACTGACAATTAAGTTTCAACATATGAATTGTGGGGAACACATTCAGACCATAGCAAAATTTAATAGCTTTACTACTTACTTCCTAATAGCTGTCTGATCTCATAGGCATTTTTCTTATTTCTGCACCTGTAATTTAATTCTAGTGGATTAAAGTTGTTAGCCACAGTATACAATTGTGCCTTTCCCCCAAATTGCATCCAAAAAAATATAAAGCAGTTCATCCCATCAAACATAGAATCTATGATATGATCTAAAGCCATATTAAGAGGTTATCCATCACACCAAAGCTGATCTCATTTATCTGAAGTATCCACAGCTTACAGGTTTATCTGAGCCCTTCTTTTTCCTCACTGAAGCAAAGGTTCCCATCCAATATTGATGATCTACCCACTTGGTGCAACATGATTGTAAATGTGCCTCCTGTAATGGGGTACCCTTAATATGTCCTTTCCATAGAAGTCATTATCTCTATTTAACCTTTAGTTAAACTATAAAAATTTTCAGTCAAATATTATTCTTTCCTCTTCTGACTAAGAATTTTTTTTGCATTACCAGTAACTCATTTACTCTTTCATTCTTCAGCAAGACCCTATTGGGAATCTATTACATGTCAAGCACTGCTCTGGTCGCTGCAGATTCAGCGTTGTAGAGACAAAGATTATATGTATTCTGTTAGAAAGCTAAATGAATAGCTCTAAGGGTAAGAGCTAAATGGATGGCTATAAATAAATATATACCAATAGTAATAGTAATAAGTTCTATTTTAAAAAAAATAAAGGAGAGAATCCAGGTGCATATTAATAGGCTGAGCATTTATTTAAAAGAGGTTAGTCACAAAAAATATACAAGCATGTGAGGTGATGGATACGTTAATTAGCTTAATTTCACCATCCCACAAGTACATTTGTTAAAACATCACCTTGTACACTATGAATATATGCAATTTTTGTTTGTCAATTATACCTTAACAGATCTGGCTAAAAATTAAAAAAAAAGAAAAAAGAAGAGTAGTCAAGGAAAGCCTCACCAAAGTGGTTATGAGTAAGTGGAGACCTGAAAGACTAAGGAAGTAAACCACACGAGTATTTGGGGAAAGCATATCCTTAAGAGGAGGCAGCAAGACTAAAACCTTGAGGTGTGAACAAACTTGGTATGTTCTAGGAGTAGCATAAAGGCAAGTATGTCTAGAGCATAGTGAGTAGGAAAAGGAAATGATAAAACTTAAGGCCTAAGATAAGGACCATGTAGGGATTTTTGAACATCAGTTGTCACTACTTCTCAATAATTCATTATGTGTTTGACTTGTTGCGACTTCTGGGTAGTTTTTTTAAAGTCGGCATAAAGAGCATAGGACATCTATTGCAAATAATTTTGTAGGGTAACTTGCATAATACCATTTTAATAAAATTCAGGCGAAAACATGGAGACAACAGTATTCACAGTTGCACATTCTGCTTTTTTTGTGGTGGTTGATGCAGGTAAAGTTCACTTATGTAAAATTAACTAGTTTAAAGTAAACAATTCAGTAGCTTTTAGTACATTCACAATATTGTACAACTACGACCTCTGTCTAGCTCATAACATTTTTATCACTCCAAAAGGAACCCATACTTATTAAGCAGTTGAACCCAATTTTTCCCTACACTAGTAAGTAGCAGTCTATCTATGGCTGTACATATTCTAGATATTTCTTGTAAATAGAAGCATACCATATGTGGCCATATATGTCTGGCTTCTTGCACTTAGCATAATGTTTTTGAAGTTCATTAACATGTATCAGTACATCATTTCTTTTTATAGTTGAATACTATTTCATTGTATGTACATTTCCCAATTTGTTTCTTCATTCATCTAGACACTTGGATTATTTCTGCCTTTTAGATGTTGTGAATAGTACAACTATGAACGTGTATGTAGAAGTATTTGTCTCAACACTGTTTTTTTATTCTTGTAGTACATTCCTAGAAGTAGAATTGCAAGGTCATATGGTAATTGTATGTTTAGCTATTTGAGTACTCACCAAAATGTTTTCCAAAGAAGGTGAACCGCATTATGGTCCCACCGTACTCTTATTCTTAAAGCCCCTCTATATGCAGATGCTCCTTGACATACAATAGGATTATGTTCTCATGTATTGAATGCATATCACTTTTATACCATAATAAAGCTGAAAAATCTTTACTTGAACCATCATAAGCCAGGGCTTGTCTGTTCTCTGCAACCATTTGCTTCCTCATACCTTATCTTGCCTAGATTGGAGCTGTTCATACTGAGTTATCACACTTTACCAAAACTGACAACCTGATTAGCTGGTTCTCCCAACCCAGTTTAAATGGACTTTAATTAGAAAAACTAACAAAATAAAATAAAAATATAAAGCTAAACTTTAGAAGCTAAAATTCTGTTGTATAATTTTTTTTTTTTTTTTTTTGAGACGGAGTCTTGCTCTGTCGCCAGGCTGGAGTGCAGTGGCACAATCACGGCTCACTGCAACCTCCGCTTCCCGGGTTCAAGCAATTCTTCCGCCTCAACCTCCCAAGTAGCTGGGACCACAGGCACGTGCCACTATGCCTGACTATTTTTTGTATTTTTAGTAGAGACGGGGTTTCACCATGTTGGCCAGGATGGTCTTGATATCTTGACCTCGTGATCCATCCGCCTCAGCCACCCAAAGTGCTGGGACCCCAACTACTCTAGTCATGATATATATAAAGGATAGATGGATAATCTTCTATTGATTCTGTTTCACTGGAGAACCCCAATACATACTCCATTATGGCTAGAGTGGATGGATGGATGGATGGATGGATGGATAGATGATTAGATAGATAGATAGATAGATAGGCAGGCAGGCATATTTATCCTCAGGAATTGGCTTTTGCAGTTATGAAGGCTGAGAAGTCTCTAGATATGCAGGCAGCAAGCTGGAGATCCAGGAGAGCCAAATGTGTAGTTCCTGACTAGGTTTAACAATCTGAGAACCAGGAGAACTGATAGTGTGTGTTCCAGTCTAAAAGCTGACAGGTTGAATACTCAATAGTCAATGTTTCTGTTTAAGTCTAAAGACAGGAAAAGGTTCCAGCTCAAGGCAGTCAGGCAGAAGGAATTCCCTCTTACTTGCAAAATAATCGATCTTTTTGTTCCATTTAGGACTTCATGTGATTGCACGAGGGCCACCTTCTTTAGAGAAGGCAATCTGCTTTAATCAGTCTACTAATTGAATGTTAGTCTCATCCAAAACATCCACACACCCACACCCATAATAATGTTTGACCAATTATCTGGGCACCGCATATCTCATTCAAGTTAACTCAAGAGTACTTTTAAGTTAACCCTTACAGAGTACTGTTGAGCCAGTAAATTTTTAGGACCTCAACTGTATTCAGATGGCTTCTATATATCCCATGTTGTCTAGAATATGTCGTATTGGAGAATCCACAGTATCTATTAATTATGAGGCTTATGAAATCATTGATTAGCTGAATTATTTCCTTAATATGTACCAGTAACTGTACTAAGAAGTGAGCATCAAAATTTTATACTCAAAAGGAAAAACCAGTCATAAATAAATAAATTAGAAACTACCTTGAACTATTTAAAATCAAGGAATAGAACAGTGATTCTTAAGAGGGTGGTATGATGTCCCCTATATCAAAATCACCCAGGGTACATTCCCTTGTTCAGGATGATTGTTTAGAATCTCTGGGTTAGGACCTGGAGGTCCACATTTTATTAAGTTTCCCAGATAATCTTTATGTACATAGAAGTTTGAGAACCACTGAAATAGGAAATGCTTTTAACAATTTTCAAAATAAATAGAAATAAAATGTTTTCTAATTACTTTTTCAATTTGAATTATGTTGAAATTCTTCACCAAGATTCAAAACAGTTTATGAAAATAAAATAGTAAATGAATGTTCTTTAATGACTATTTTCAAATCTTTATGAGTTTATTGCCTTATTAGATCAATTGAAATTCATTCATGTTCTCATTCAATAAATACTTTCCCTTCTGTTCTTGACATCATGCTGGATTTTGGGAATGCAGCAGTGAATAGGATGGACATTGTTCACGGAGTTTATAATCCAGCTTTAATCTCACATTTTGTTTTTAACACCTATTGCAAACCTTTCTTTGTAGGGGTGGGTGGGTTGCTGAACATTTAATTATTGTGACGTTTTATAAGTATATTTAGCATTTTCACGTCTTAAGCAGAACAGATTCACTACTTAAGGAGTTTCATACCTCTGCAACTAAAAGGAAATCTAATTTGTTTTACAACAGTAAGTGGATTGAGACACCTCAATCTCCTCATGTGAAATCCTACAGCTCTGCTTCTTTTTCTGCTTTGCTGCTAAAAGCAAGTATTTCAAATTAAAGTATTAAAATTATGTTTATGGTAATAT
Organism: Sapajus apella; assembly: GCF_009761245.1. NCBI lineage: Eukaryota > Metazoa > Chordata > Mammalia > Primates > Cebidae > Sapajus > Sapajus apella. The sequence continues at coordinate 20,463,853 of NW_022436967.1, read as the reverse complement.
ATAAACATCCCTTTTCTGCACAATTGAATGAGTGAGATTTAACTAATAGTTTCCTAAAGATACTATATAGTAAAAAATAGTGGACTATTTTTAATACTTATTTTCTTTTAAAAAGTACGTTAGTGTTTTGACTAAGCATGTCAACCAGAAGCTAAATAGACTATACATAACAATTTCAAGTGAATACTTAGTGATGGTAGCACACTTACTTAATAGTTTTCTATTTTCCCTACTCACCTATCTTTATTTGCCAATTTCAGCTCAAGAAATCTTCTGGGAAAATCATCCTTTACCCCTACAGGTTAGAGGTTATATATAATGTATGCTCAAGGCCATTTAAGGTATGTAACAGAACTCAAGATTGCTATATAACTCTTCTCTGCTTGCACACAAACCTTTGTCCTTACTCTGTTAGTTACTACAATAGGAACAATAAAATACATAAGCATTCAGATGAAGAATGAAAAGTCACTAATGTCATTTAGAAAGAAATACCAAGCAATATAAAGCCCTGTGGAGTTACTATAATACAGCTGCTTGCATTATCTTCTCCTTTAGTGCTGATTAGACAACCCCAAAAGTGTTCAGGCTCAACTTAAAAATATAGGCATCTGCCTGATGTTTTCATGTGAGTAACAGAAAGTAATAAAACATGGAATTTTTTGACAGGACAATAAGAACATTTTAAGGTTGGCAGAAGAACAAAGGATTTCATTCACAGAGCTAAACTCAACTCTGTATTAGGAAAGGATTTGGGGGCCATAGTCCATTTTCTCATTTGATCATATAAAACCTGTGAGCTATATATTGCTATTCTTGTTTCCCAAAGGAAGAACTGTGATTTGGAAAGGTTCAGTCACTTGTCCAAGCTTAATATTACCACATAGTAATGAAGTAGCAGAGTCAGAGTCCTAAGTCACTCTAATTTCAATCTGCTGCTCTTTCGTCATGGTCACGCTGGTGAGGCCATATCAAGAACTGGGCATTCAGCAGATGGTGGCCTTGGCCTAAAACAATTTAACAAGAGCGAAGATAATCTCTAAAACTCCTCACAGTACTTATCAAATTCCTAGGTGAAAGCTCATAGAAAACACATTCCAGGCTTTGGTCTTTAAGACTGTTTTAAGCTGGCAGGATAAATACAGTTTCTACCTTTTTATACGTAGACTTCACATTTAGAATACGAGCAGCTGAGAGCTGAGTGATTGTTGTGCAATTAGGAGTGTTATTAAGTTAGGTAATACAGTGCTTTCTATAGATTTCTTGTCAAGGGAGTTTAAATACTGTTGCAAAAACTGACCAGGTATTATGCTTCCCACTAGCTTTCCCATCTTTCCCGTATTCTTTCTCATTTCCCTGCTGAATGTCAATTGTGTAGATAGGTCAAATAGTAAAGTTGATCCTGACCTTATTATTTATTATTTTCCTCTAAGGGTATCTTTCCTCTAATTGTGCATGAATCCCTGCTCTAATATTAACCTAATTAACTGTTTACAGCATATTTCAATGTTTTTCTTGTCTAAGAACAAGTCTTGTATAGTCTTTCCAGTCTTTCCAGTCCTATACCTGGTCAGAAAGAGACTAAGGTGCAGATCATTAGAACACTTCATAGTGCTCCAGTGTCCTGCAGTTCAACTCTGCAGATGGTACAATGAATAAGTGTTCTTTAATCTTGATGCCAGTGGGTATACATTACTAGTTTGGCTGGTGTAGTGGCTAATCTTATGTGTAAATGTAACTAAGCTAAGGGATGCCCATGTAGCTGCCACAACGTGATTTGGGGTGTGTCTGTGGGAGTGTTTCTGGAAGAAGTAAGCTTTTGTATTGGTGAGCTGAGTAAAGTAGATGGCCCTCCCCAATGTGGTGGGCATCATCCAGTTTGCTGAGGGCCTGAATAGAACAAAGAGGTGGTGGAAGGGCAAATTCACTATCTCAGCTTGATCTGAGGTGTCCATCTTTATCTGCCTCAGACATAAGTACCCCTGGCTTCAGGCTTTCAAACTGGCACTTACACCATCACTCACCACCACCACCAATTTTTCAGGCCTTCAGATGCAAATTGAATTATATCACCAGCTTTCTTAGTTCTCCAGCTTGCCTCCAAAACCACATGAGCCAAATCCTATAATAAATGTCCTCCTGTATCTATATCCGTATCTATTTCCAGTCGGTTTTATCTCTGGAAAATCCTAAATAATATAGCTAACTATTCACTGACCAACCTAGTCTTCCCATTGCCGTCATACCTTTAGGCTTTGAAAACACAAAGTGACAGTTACATAGTGAAAGTGGAAAAAAAGAGCATCCTTGTGTTCCTTTCTGGAAGATTATGTCACCACAGTTCTGTATATCAGTGATAAAAGGGTTCATGTTGGTATTTTGTTGTTTCCATGGACAACAGAAGCAGTTTAAAATCCTTGTTTAAATCACTTCTTTAGCTCTTAAATAGCTTCGTGACCAAGGGAAAGCCACTTAAACTATGTAAATGATGTCTACCACTTCTGAAATGGGAACAGTAATCTCTACTACACTAAGTATATCTGACACCTGGAGGAGGTATATGTGCATGTACGTGTGTGTGCAGACAGACATGTAGGCATAGGAGCTTATCATTAGCTGCCCAGTTGATTTCATTTACTCTAGCAAATATAGACATTTATATATCTAAATAGTATATGATTGATTTTAAAATATTAAAGTACTGTGCTTAAAAATATTTTTGTCTGTTAACATAGGTCAAAATATAATCTAAGAAGCGCAAATAAGAAACAAAAAACTATCAAGACATTCCAAGAATGCCACACGTCATGAACACTAACATAAATCTTCATGTAAAACTTCTTTGCAATTACTTTTATTTTTCGCCTCTTCGTCTATTTGATGATTTCTTCTGCTAACAAAAGTTAGAGAAAAGGCGAAGGCTATCATTTTGCTCAGTTCTCAGAACTCAGTTTCTTTAAATTAGATCTTTTTTTGTCTTCGACTAGATATTTTAATGCCTGCAAACTTTCTTAGCTTTGCAGAATGAAGACTTGAAAAAGAAACAAAGTTAACGGGCTAGCACACATATTAAAATTTGGAAGATAATTTTGAAATTTTTATGTTAAATTGTATTTGAAATGCAATTATTGTATAATTAAATTGCATATTTTATTCTCTTGTAACACTCTGATAAGCATTTTCAAATGTTTTGTTTGCTAAAGGATACACAGAATTATTTTCTGCTGTAGAAATGATTGCTTCATTGCTGTAGTCATGAGTGGCTTAATGATGTAGATGTGCTCTAAAAAATGTGTTGTTAGCCAATTTTGCTGTTGTGCAAACGTCACAGAGTATACTTACACAAACCTAGATAGTATAGCCTGCTACACACCTAGGACCACCATGATATATGTGCTACACTGTTGTCCAAAACACGGTTATAAGGTTTATAACTATATAAATATGTATTGATACACAGAGCAGTATTTATATTAGTCAAAAAAGTAAACAACTTAAATATACAACATTAAGATAAAATGGGTAAATAAATTATAGTATACTCATTTGATACAATATTCTGCATACTTTAGAAAATTTGGTTTTGAAAGATTGTGATGGGAGAAAGATCATGATATACTGTTAAATGAAAAATTCAAAACTCTTTATTTTTAATCCTGATTGGTATAGCTCCAATTTTTATTTTATGATACCAATTTACCTATATATCTGTAAATACAGATATATAGATTTGTTTACTTATTGAGAAAAATGGAAAGAAAACACATTGTAATACTTTTTTAGTGATTTTAATTATTTTTAATTAGAAAAAATATGTTATTTTAAAAATAACCATTGATACATGGAATTTTAAATTACCCTCCTATATATAATACAGTATTTTGGAATAATTAAAAACAAAAGTCCCATTTTTTTCAATAATCAAACCACTTTTGAAGATAGAAATCTATGTTCTTAGGGTTCCTGGATTGGTATTTGAGGTGATCACTAAATTGTAGCTCTTCAGACAGTCATGATTTCTTACCTTCTCCATGTCCACAGTACTCTGTCAGACAGGTTGTGCTTGCCCAGAATACATGTGGTTTTCTGACTGTGGTGGTGGAGCACTGACTTATTATATTAGATTTTTAGATATGATCACCCCATTTTAGGCATGTTGCATATACAGAATAATGTATAATTTTACATCATTTTTATATTTTGTTCATAGTAATGAGTAGACTATTTCAGTTTAAAATAGAATAATGCTGAATCAAATCATTCTAGTAATGAAGGGTTTAGTGAAATAGATATGATCTAAGAATATTGCTGGGTGTTTAAGCTTTTTGCAAGGGCTAGGCCAGTAATAAATATATTTTGAAAAGGTGGAAATAATAGATGAATATATAACATTGTTCTCACAAATGCCCACAAAATCTGGTTTATAAAAACAACATAAAAGATGACAAATATCACTGCTTAAGTATATAAAATATCACCTAGAAATAAATTTCCCCTCTTTACCATATATAGGCATAATTAGTATCTGCCATCTGTTTCAGTGTATCTTTTATGTGTTGTAGTGTTTGTTTCTAGAATATTAAGTAAATATGTAAAATGGCAACTCAAATCTGCAAATTCTGGGCTAATTTAGTAATTTAAATCATTGTATTCTAGTTGACTGAGAGGTTAGTTCACAGGAACTTTATTTAGCTTCTGGGCCTAGAACAGGACAGGTTTCTTATATATAGTTTTTCTCATCAAGTTTTGCAAATGTACATTAAAAATACAATCAAAGATCATAAAGCAAAGTTCAAATTCAAATTTAATTTGAACAAAAAGAAAGGCAAAAAGAAATAATATTCATCTTACCAACTGTAAGACTTAAAACATTGAACACACAAAAAAGTAATCTTCAAATAGATTTGGCATCTATATTTTAACCACTGAAAGAAGAAAAATAAGAGACTGAAATGAAGTAAGTTAAAATGGAAAAAGAACAAAGATATGATCTAAGGGGAAGGAAAGATAGGAAGAGCAGGCTAGAATGTTCAACTGGGGAACAAAATAATTGAGAAAGAAGAAGGGGAGAAGAAAGAAAGGGAAGATAAAATTGTCAGCAGGATACATATACATACACACACAAAATGTGTGTGTATTATAACTGTCAGTAGTATACATATACACACACTTATATATGTATACTAAATACTTTACACCTAGGCACATCCTTCCCCACACCAGGGTCCAGCATCTGACCTAGAAGTCCCATTTGTAACTTCATCATGCCCAGCTGGCTGGATCCCCCCTCTCCCACCTAACCCATGCCCCACCTTGTAAGGACCTAACTTGTCCCTGATGACATTGATGTCAGTTAATTCTTTTGCTCCCATAGTTAGGTGTAGAGATCCACCAATAGGCCTGTCTTCTATTTTTGAGTGTCATTAGAATGCACACATTACATGGTTCAGTTGTGCACACCAAAAATCTTGGTCATGTTAAGAGATTAGTGATACAAAAAGAATTAGATAGCTAAATTTCAAAACCTTACATTGGCTAGATAAGTTTAAATTTGAATCCAGAAATTCTCTTCCTCTGCTTTTACAATCAAGAAGAATATCTTGCATTCAGATAAAGCATATAATCATGCAGTAGTCAATGAATAAAAAACTGTATATCTGCTTATGCTCCAAAAAAGTTGGGACCATGAACATGATGAGGCAGACTTTCCAGATGTCAGAATCATGATTAAGAAAATAAGATTTAGTTGTGGGCCCAACTGTACTAAGGAAAGGCAGAAGATAAGGTGTGGTAGCGTAAAAGGAGCGCCTAATTTGGATCTATATCCTTAAGCTAGGATCTACCACTAATTTTATCTATGAAAGATCATTTATAAATCTAACAGCACTACTTTCTGCCTAGTTGAAGTGAGCACTCAACTATTTTATGTGTGTATATGTGTAAAATGTATGTGTGTGTGAATGAGAGACGGAGACAGAGAGGGAGACAGAGGAAGAATATAAGAATCAGAATTTAAGTAAGACTGAGAAAGAAAAAAGAAGAAAGAAAAGTACATTAAATACTCAGCATGGTAAATATTTTATAAGATATAACAATTAAAACTCTAATTCAAAATAGCTTCACTTATTAGAAGTAGGATATTTTGTCTGTTTTTTTAATGAAAGGGCAAATTAGAGATCTACTTTATCATGATATCTCCTTTTGAATAACAATCATTATCTTTTGGGAATCTCAGATTTGGATTTTAAATACCAAAGATTTGCTGAGAAATAGTCTGTTTCTTTCAACATATGTTATTGCATAGCTTCATTTAAAATGAGTGCCCTTCTTTTGACAATTGGTGATCCATGTGCCTGAAGGGTAAACTGGATATATTTTATATATTTAGATATTTAGATACTAGTTCCTTTGATACATGCAGAATAAACTTCTCTTTTCATTTAACTTTCTTTTTCCAACTGACACTTTTTGCTGATTTATTGCAAGCTAAAGGATAAAAAAAGTATGTGTTTCATGTAATTTTGAAAGTATCTCTCTGCTTTTAAAGTGATAACGAAACTATTTTCCCTCATTTAATTCTCACATATATAATGAACTGGTTTTATCCTCTGAATGCAAAAAGGAAATATCTTTTGAAAACTTTTTAATGCCATTCTTTACCTGATATATTTTTTAAATTATGTATTTCAGGCCCTGCTTGATACTCAGAATCTTCTGCGTGCACAAATCACAAATTTTACATTCAACCTGGGATTTTCAGGGAAATTTTATCATACAGGTAAGAAAAAAGGATTAACTGTTCTCATTAAGATCTCTCTGACACTCTACTTAAAACTGCACACTCTGCTCACACCTTCCTACATTCCCTATGTCCCTCCTCAACTTTTTATAATTCAATTCCATTTAACATGCTATTTTTTTAATTTTTGTAAAATGTTAATGGTTTAAAAGTTTATGGCACTATCTGATGGCTTTTCATTTTTATTGAATTATAATTTACATATATAAAAGTACATAAATAGTAAATGTGATGTTCAGTGAATTTTCAAAGTGTACACAGCTGTGTAAACAGCAGGCAGATCAAGAAAGAGAACACTTCCAAAATCTCCACTTCTTGAGCCCATCACAGTAACTAGCTTCTCTCAAAGAACAGTAGTATCTTGACTTCTAATATCATGAATTAATTTTGCTTGACTTTGAGAGATATGTAAAAGGAATCATAAAGATTCATCTGTATCCAGCTCATTTTGTACAACATTATTTTTGGTTCATAGATGTTATTGTCTATAGGTTACAATTCTTTCCTTTTCCTTGCTGTACGGTATTCCATTGTTTGAACATAGAAAATTTACTTATCTAGTCCATTCAACTGTAGATGGTTGGGTGTTTCCAGACTTTGGGTTTTACTGAATAGTCCTGTTATGAACATTTTTATACCTGTCATTCAGGTGACTTGAATATTCTTTTCTGTTAATCATCAACTATTAATGGAATTGCTAGTTATGTGGCACACTTATAATTAGCTTTAGTATTTTTCAGAATGGTTGTACCCGTTTATGTTCCCAATAGTATGAGTGTTCCTGTTGCTCTTTATGCTTGTTAATATTTTATATTGTTTGTCTCTTTAATTTTAGCTTTTCTGGTGAACATGTAGAAATATCATATTAGGGTTTTAATGTACATTTCTGTGAGGAGCAGTAAATGATAATTGTTCATATGTTGACTGGCTATTTGGATATCCTCTCTTGAGAAGTATCTGGATTTTCTGCTTTTACTTAATCATTTGTAGAAATTCTTTCCTTGAACTTCTTTTACAGTTCCACATGCTGCAAGTACTTTCTCCTGCTGTTTGGCTGTCTTTTCATTTTCCTTACGGTGTTTTTAATGAACAAAAATACTTAGTGTTGTTCAATTTATCATTTTTTAAATGATCAGCCTTTTCTATCTTATTTAAGAAATCTTTGCCTACCACAGATCATGACATTTTTTCTTTTTGAGACAGGGTCTTGCTCTGTTGCCCAGGGTAGAGTGCAGTGGTGCAAACACAACTCACTGCAGCCTCAACCTCTTGGGTTCAAACAATCCTCCCACTTCAGCGTTCTGTGTAGCTGGAACTACAGGCCCATGCCACCATGCCTGGACGATGTTTTTGTAGAGAAGGGGTCTCACTGTGTTGCCCAAGCTGCTCAATTTATAAATTTGTGATACATCTGGAATTGATTTTGGTATATATATCAGATAGGGGTCAGTATAGTTTCTTTTTTTCATAAAAATATCTAATTGGTTAGTCAGACATGGTGACATGTGCCTGGTAGTCCCAGCTACTTGGGAGACTGAGATGGGAGGATCATTTGAGCTCTGGAGGTCTAGGCTGCAATTAACTATGATCATGCCACTGCACTTTAGTCTGAGCACAGAGCAAAACTCTGTCTCTTTAAAAAAATCTAATTAGCACTCTGTATTAAAAACACCATCCTTCCCAACTGCTTCATAGTGTCTTATTATCATAAATTTTATGGCCATATAACTGTGGACTCTGATTCCGGATTCCTCTATTAAATGTGAAAAGAGATCACTCTAAATATTGAGAATAATTAAAAAGTTTTTTCACAAACATAATTAAAATGAGTAAAGATATTTTGACTTGCCTCAGGTTAGTCTAACACAATTTCATGATTGAAAGAATTAATCTGTATTTTTAGAAGTTAAAAAAAAACAGATTACATTTATTGGTATACTCATAAAATGGAATACTCTGCAGTCATTAAAAAGAGATAATTTTAAACGTAAACCATACAGAGAGACCTCTCAAGAAACTGAAAAATCAGTGTATAGTACAGTGATTAGAATAGTTATATAAAAATAAAATAGAAGGTAAAAGCTATACAAAATCAAGGTATAGTACAGTGATTAGAATATATTCCCATTTGTATAAAAATAAAGAAGGAGGTGAAAGCTATACAACTCCATGTATAGAACTCTTAATTTATGGCTTAGAAAACTCAATTACTGAGTAGCTAAGTAACTTGACCACAGTCACAAAGCTATTCATACAGGTATGGGATATCTATGAAACAATTCATAATAAACTGATAGGAGTGAATATCCATGAATGTATTAGTCAGTTCTCATGCTGCTAATAAACACATATCTGAGACTGGGTAATTTATAAAGAAAAGAGGTTTAAAGAACTCACAGTTCTACATGGCTGGGAAGGCCTCACAATCATGGCAGAAGATGAAGGAAGAGCAAAGGGGTGTGTTTCATGGTGGCAGGCAAGAGGGTTTGTGCTAACTCCCATTTATAAAATCATTAAATCTCGTGAGACTTCTTATTCACTATCATGAGAACAGTATGGGGGAAATTGCCCCCATGATTCAGTTATCTCCACGTGACCCACTCTTGACACATTGGGATTATTACAATTCAAGGTGAGATTTGAGTGGGGACACAGAGCCAAACAATATTAGTGAAGAAGAGAATTTGAGAATCAAACATGAGAGATGAAAGTTACTTTTTACTAAATTTTTTCTGGGCCTTTGCATTTTATGTGTGTCAGATCTAAATGAATAAACATGTAAGTAATTTTTTAAAGTGATATAATATTTGAGCAAGTTTATCAATTTTCTACAATTGCAAATGCTTTTCAAAATTTAAAATTGATAATATAAGCAAGAGTTATTTTGTATGTATTTGATGAGTACCCTTAAGGGTTTAATAAACATATCACACTGAGAATTTTATCTATATACTACTAACATCAACATGATTTCCATATGCACATAAACAACATAAGTAGTAATTCCATTTTTAGGTAGAAGTAATATTGTATTTCTAAAGTAAATTTCCATTTGTTTCCATGGAAGTTATAGAGCCATGAGACTTGACTATAGTGTTTTTCTATTGTACAACTGTGTAATGAATACAATATGTATAATCATACAACTGCATGTAACCTTCACCTATCAATTTGAAAATTCTGTGGGTTTTAAGAATACCTTTAACATAAGAAGCTCTGAAGCTTTTATTCCCCTGAATTTCTTAGATCAACATGTAAAATATACTTTTTCTGTGATTGTTTTAAATATTAACACCCGGGAACCTCATGATCATGTTTGACTTTGTTGTATGATTCAGTGAATTGGTTCTTAATGAAACCTCAAAGATGAAAACATAATTAGAGATCTATTTTAAATATTTTGCTTATAGGAAACTTCTGCTATCTTGGCAATAGATATATGAAGTGAGAACTTTATGTGCAGAAGCTCAGTTCATCTTTCTAGCTAAGTTAGACTTGTAACTTTCACAATGGAGAGCCCCAAGAGCTTAAGGAAACAGAAGGCTACCCATAACCTCTTTCTAAATTTCCGGGTTAGGATATCCTAACTTTAGGATGATTATCTTAGATTCTTTGACATCCATTGAATAGAATAAAATTATCATAGGGATAAAAAAATCACCAAGGCAAGATTAAGGTGAAATATGTGATGTGTTTAGCAGGAGAGGGAGATAATAGGAAGAGACATCATAGCAAAACCAGGACAGCCCAGATTTGCTTAATAAATATAAGAAAATGCTCCCAGCAACTCCATTATTTTTTTGCCTATTGCTGAATACTGGGGAATGATTTTAGCCAATTCATGTCATTCCTTCTCATTTCTGCAAGGCTTGTCCTCTTTCTTAACTTGGGCATTTCCAATAGCTCATAATAAGAGTATCCTCTCCCCAAGGCAGAGAAAGTACAACACAGGTGGAAACGGAGGCCAAGGTTTGAAGGGGACTTGTTATCCGTGTGTAATATGAGAGCTTCCACAAAACTGTAGCCAGGGCTAAGACCAGTTAAATCATTTTTTAGAGGGAATAGATACAAAATTTAATACTTGATCTTTCAAAAATGAGAAGGGATAAAATATAATTGAATTACATTGTCTTCCTTCATAAATGAAGAAATTACTATTCCTTTTTCTATAAAAAATTCTATCCATTTTACTCAATCTTGAAGGGAAAAAGAAAAGTAGCATTGTCATAATTGTAATACTTTATGTCAGAGAAAGCTTTATCTTGTTTATTTTAATTTTTGAAGGGTATGTGCATTTATCTGAGAAATAAAGGGATGAAAAAATTAAAAACCATAGTTCTCTTTTGGTGCTTTGTTAAGCATTTCTCATGTTCCTTTTTACTGAATTCTAGAAGTTATAGAATGTGTTAACTTATTTTCTAGATAAGAACATAGAAACTTAGAGGGGCCCAAGGTCACATAGCTAATGAAGTGTCAAAAAAAATTAATCTTAACCCATCCTTGATTAAGGAAGCTGAATGGCAAAAGATTCTCCTTATTTATAGGTTTGTTAGTTTTTTGTATTTCCCCAAATCACTGAGATCCAATGGTACCTGTATATTCTAATTATACTGTAGAATAAATTAACAGTGGGAAGAGCAATGTTATACTGAATGAGTAAATGCTGGTCTCGTTTCTAGACTCCACGTTTGGCCAGTGAATGATAGCTAAGGGCCCTGAATTTGGAGTTGCTCAATCTGAGTTAGGAGTCAGCATTTGAATTCAAGTTCTGTCTCAAACCTCTCAGTGACATGGAACCAGTTACTTCACCTCTCTAAATATCAATTTCCTTATCTGTAAAATGAGGTTTGCAGTGGCCCTTACCTCAGGAGGTTTGGAGAATTAAATGAAATGATGTTTGTAAAGTACTCAACACAGTGCTTGACACAATGCTGTCTCAATGATGATTTTAAATATAATATCAGAATAGGAAACACTACAGATAAAATAGTATAGAGCCAAGTTATTTATATAAATATAATAAAATAAATTATATTTTTCAATAACTTTATGTGGTTTCAACATAGTTTTGTGACAAGAAATAGCACTTAACACTGTGGAAAGTAGTTTCGAAATTTCTCAAAGAACTTAGAACTAACATTCAACCCAGCAATCCCATTACTGGATATATTATATATCCAAAGAAAGCAAATAATTCCACCAAAAATACACATGTACTCACATATTCACTACAGCACTAGTCTCTGTAGCAAAGATGTGGAATAAACCTAGGTATCCATCAGTGGTGCATTGGACAAAGAAAATCTGATACCTATTCCCCATGGAATACTACACAGCCATAAAAAAGGAATGAAATCATGTCCTTTGCAGCAACATGGATGCAGCTGGAGGCCATTATCCTAAGTGAATCAATGCAACAGCAGAAAACCAAATTCCACATGTTCTCATTTATAAGTGAGAACTAAACATTGGGTACTCATGGTCATAGAGATGGCAACAATAGACACTAGGGACGAATGGCAGAGAGAGGAGAAGAGTGAAGGTTGAAAAACTGTTGTTTATTATGCTCACTACTTGAGTGACAAGATCTTTCATACCCCACACCTCAGCATCATGAAGTCTGCCCAGGCAACAAACGTGCATGTCCACCCTGAATCTAAAATAAAGATTGAAAATAAAGTAAATAAAATAAATACAATCTGCTTCTTCCCCTACCCCCAAAACAAAGAAAGAAATGGCACTTAAAATTGAGGAATTTGACTTCTCATTCTTCTCTCTTCCTCCAGTTCTGACAAAGGTGGGCAAAGTGGGGAAGAAAAGGGGTGGCAAGAGGCCACAACAGTCCAATCAAATGTAATTAACCCACAGTTAATTATATTTCAACTGCTTTTTAATCATAATTTTTAAAGTAATAAGCAACAGATACTTGTTCTCAATGAAATTCTAATGTAAAACATTCTCAAAGTAGGATTAAAAGAAAGATGAACGTATAAAGAGAAAAGACATAAAATTATGCCTACTATGAACTGAGACAAATATGTCAGAAGGCAGACATCATCTGTCTAACTCTTGCATGATTCAAATGTATGAATATTTTAGTCACAGATTTCACCATGATATTCAGGAAAGGACGACAAATGCCTGAGCTATCTTTTCAAAGAATCCTGAGATCTGCTGCTCTGTTCTGATAAATTTGAACAGAGGCCAACTAAAAAAAAAAATAAAGGAAAGATGACAGGAAAGTTGCAAGAAAAGACAGGAATTATAGGCAACAGGGAATAGAGGTTAAAAGCAGGAGGAGAGGATATTTCTCATCAACTATGGAATCTTAGCTCACTGACATTGCTGGGTATGTGGAAATCAGAAATGAATCCATTACTGGGAAACTCCAAGAGACTCAGCCTGCTCTCAATGTGAGAAAATAAAATGGCAACAAATAACTGACACTAATAAAGCATCCTGGAGACTACAAAATGTTAAGCAACAGGGAGTATCATGGATAGAAGTATAGATGTTTAAATGCAGGGAAACTAAATGACATCATTCTTATGTCAAGCAAAACATGTGTTTAAGATCACCAGTCACACCTACAAAATGTTTCTTTACCAAGGTCACCTTATTTATCACCTCAAATTTAGTAGGACCCAAGAACCTGCTATGGTTGGGATCATCAGAATTTCTAAACCCCTGAATCCATCTTCCTATTTTTCTTGCCTTTCTCTCTATAAACCTTCCCTGAGCCATAAGATAACCACTCAGAAGCTCCAAGAATGCTGGTGACTCATTCATTAATCAGGCCAATGAGTTAACATAATCACTTGGTCAGTTTTTGAAGATAATGTCACCTCTGCCACATAGCACATGTGAAAACTACCTCCTCCTTTCATGTAGTATTATGAGGGGAAAAAACCCAAGGCGACATGCAAGGAAACACAGTAAGAACAGAAGTAGGAAATACAGGAGGAAAAGAAAGGGGCATTATAAGTTACCCAATATGTGCTAGAATTATCTAAATACTACCTCCCCCCAAAAAGTAAAATAGGTATTGCTGTCCATCTTTTTACAATACAGACATTAAAGAGGTCATGTGACTCAGCCATACAACTCAAATGTGTTGGAACCTACAATAAACTAAAAACTTCTAACTCCAAAGGCTGTACTTGTTCTACCATACAATGGTAACATAAGTGTATGTAAAGAAGAAAAAATACAGAAAATAAAACAATAGATTTAAAGACGTAATCTTTATATGTAGGGGAGAGGAAGATCCTTCATATCCAGTAGAGTACTTAAGCATATGAAAGTGAAACTGAAGACTGTCCTTGTTGAAAGATTGTGCTATTCCACTCACTCCATAGCACTCAATCTTTGTTTCTCCTGTATAAATTATAACCATGAAACCTCACAGTATGCCTTTATCTTTAGTAAAGGTTTTCAATGCCCACCAAATCATAGGACCTGATTCTTTTGCTGCCAATAGTCTCTGCCAACCCTCCACACCAACTTCTCTTGGGAAATTGAATGAACAAACAATGTTAACAGGAACTGGGTTTAGCTGACTGGTCCAGAGCAGCAGTCCATTCTCTGTCTTTAGCCTGTAGGGCTCTAATAAAACAAATCACATCAGAGCTGCAACTGAAAATATGGGAGGAGATTTTTCTCCACAAGCATGTCCATAATACTAGTCATTACAAAACCATGCAGCCACACTTGAATTTTAGCCACAACATTGAATCCAATTAGCTCTCATAGTAGTGGGTTCTTCTATGATGTTCCTTCTGTGTGGATAAAAATCACCTCCAATATTTTCAATGGCAGCCTTATATGTGTATAAAACAGAAAAAATGATGTCTTCTAAATACATATATGAGAACAGATTAGACTGACTGATAGATCATAGATCCATAGATTAGTGTAACTGGAATTAATTGGATAATCTTTTCCCCCCCAAAGGAACTGAAGAGGAAGATGAAGGGGATGACTGTCTTTTGGGGTCTGTGGATGAGTTCTGGTGGTTTCCTCACATGTGGAGCCATATGCAGCCCCACCTCTTCCACAATGAGTCATCTTTGGTGGAGCAGATGATTCTCAACAAAAAATTTGCCTTAGTAAGTAACTCACTTTGACTGTTGCATTGAAGTAATGTACACCGATTAAAGAAATGAAAAGGTTCTTATATTGTGGCATAGTGACACTTTATTATTATTATAATACTTTAAGTTCCGGGGTACATGTGCAGATCATGTAGGATTGTTACATAGGTATAAACATGCCATGGTGATTTGCTTTATCCACCCCCCTCCATCAGCTTTTCCATATGATCATTTAGAAGATTTTGGTATTGCTGCCTTTCAGTATGTGGCTCTTGAGTTTGTATTGAGTTCTCACCACTATGCTTAATGTTTTGGAGGAACTGATTTAAGAGGAACTTCACAAGATACAAGATGTATCATGACATTATGATCAGAGCTCCTAAAACATGGCTCCTGTCTAGAAGGAGTTTCCTGCTGCACTGAGGAGGCAGAAATATGCATGTTAAACAATTCCCCAACAAATGAAATACATTTTCATGAGCTAATGCCAAACCATACAGACACAAAACCCATAGTTCAAAGAAATAAGTATCACTGGGAATGGCCCAAGATGGTTCTTATGAAAATGAGATTTTAGATACATCCTGAAATAATAACAAGTCTTAGGTTCCAGAATGAATTGGAATGAAATGAGGCTGAGGGAAAAGACCAGGCAGGAGAGCATAATGACTGCATGAGGTAATGAAGACTCAATCTAAACAGTTAAAAGCATTGTAAGCATATATATTTTATGGATGGAACATTTCCTTTGCTGAAGCAAGGTGCACTGTTTAATACTGAAGGGTTTATTATTCAGGACAAGGAAATTTATAGTAAAAGTTTAAATTAGCACATTATGAAGAAAAAATGTGCTTGCGATCAGAGAGAGTACTGAGGTACACTTACGTGGAATGGTATTCTACATCAACTGTTAGAGCTAGGAAGTTTTAGTTAGTGCTCACAGTACCTTACTCAAATATACAAGACAGGGTTAGAATTAATACACTATATTTTTTTTCTTGAGGATATACAAGACCAAATACTTTTTGGTGGCATCAGAAGCCTATATTTGTCTTTTAGCTTTAATCTACTCCCCAAAATAAACAAAGAGCTTCAGGTGCACTTTTGCCATATATGGATATTTTGTCAAGAAAGCAAGAATAGTGCTCCTCCATGCTGATATTGTGAGCAAATGGGTGTTCAAACAAGAATGGAGGTCATGGATGCAATACTCAAATGGGTAACTGGGTTAGAGGACATTTGAAGTGCCCTTCCAACTAAAAGAATCTGAGACTCCGATCTAAAACTTTTGGGCTTTGGCCTTTGCTATCATCATCTACAGCCAAACACCTATTTTTATGAAGTTTTAACAAATATATCTTATCTACTATCCTTTTTCACAATGTAGACACATTTGACTCACAAACAAATTTTTGACATCAATTTTAATTTTTTGAAGGCTCTAATAGGTTATTATGAAAGGTCAAGTAAATCCTTTAAGCAAACTTGCATTTGATGTTTACAGCCATCAGGAAATGCAGCTTTAGAAGTTGATTGGAAAATTTTTTTGGTTACCAAATATAGGCTAATTCAGGTGGTAAACCGAAATTTCAACAGGGGATTCTTATTTGAAAGGTATGAATTCTGAAACAAAGATTAAATGTACCATTAATAATGACCTACAACAAAATTTAAAATATCTACTGTACAGTTTTGAAAATAGAATAACATATCATTATAAAGGTAAAATAATATTCTATTTAAACCTCAAAAAAGTCTTCAGTGGTATATACTCTCATTTGAAGAACTATACCTACATTTTGGAAAATGGTGGTAAATTTTTAATGATAAAATAGTTAATAGGTATTTTTATCATAGAATTCTTTGCCAATATCAGATGATATTTAATGCTTTTATAGACAATACTATTAAAATTAGAACAGTATTCCTGATAACAAAATTTTTACTGAAGATTGTACTTGTAATTGCGTTATCATCATTCTTTTAAATGGTGTCCTTTTTGCCTCTCTTTTCCAAGTACAGCAGAACCTGTTGATTTACATTAGCTAGAATGTCTATTGTCAATTATAAAACTTTTTAGATTAGTGAGCATGTTAACTTTTCCAATATGGAAATAAAGATTATAGTATCAAAATGTAATTTAAAATGTATTGAAAGACTAGCTGGCTTAAGGAATATATCATGATCTTTTAATTAGTTTCCTTGCCAGCTAGAGAATGAATGAATACTATCTCTTTTATTTCAGTGATACACTTTATAAAAAGGCATATGAGATTTTCATTTTATTGATATTGAACACAAAGTATAATTCTAGGCATCCTAATAGAGAATTCCAGTCAGGATGCAAAGAGTCCAGTAAGCTGGTAAACCACTTTAGAGCAATCCAAGCAGCACAGTTTAAGAAAGACACTGGCCATTGTTCAGAGCAAAATGGCCAATACGATGAAGTCTATAATTTACTTCATAAAATGAATAACTGAAGGAAATTCAAGAAGGCAAGAGATAAAAGAGATGGCTAAGGGATGTATTATCACGGCTAATATTCAACTAAGAGTACTGGTATGGCCATGCCAGTTATTACAATATCGAAATGTGATAATACTTTGCCCCTACCCCACTACAACATCAGATCCTTCCCCAAGGTGTTCCAAATCTCCTTATAACTCATGAACTAAAGGCACCTGGCCCAGAAAGAGTCTCCAGCTGTCCAGCTGGCAGCAGTTCTGATTGGTCAGTGGCATGGCATGCTGGTTGGTAGATATTTTGAATATCACTCCAGAAGACAATCAGTGGATCTTAAGATTTGGAAGGGACTAGAATCAGTATATTTATAAGGAAAGGTATGGAAGTCATATAGATTTAATTAAGGAGTTCTTCCACTCTAGGTAAGTCATGTGTGGAGAATGGTGCTTGACATCTAGTAGGTACTTAATGTTTGCTAAATAAAAATAAAAGTAAATATTTTTTCTAGCCCTCAAGATTCTATCATTACTGTATTAAAATGTAGGTTTTATTATTATTATTCAGATATGGTGAGTCCCACAGATCAGGAGATGACTGCCATTGAAAAGATTAATCACAGTTCCCAATAGAGGGAGTGTGCCATGGATGCAGGGCCACAAAGGGAAGCACCAGGGTTGCTCAGAAGGCAGAGGAAGCAAGGGGAAATGTGGGCAAGGGGCTTTATTGTGGTTTCTGCAGGAAAGGTAAGCAAGACAGGGTAAGCAGGCTCAGTATTCGCTACTTTGAATAATTTCAGTGTGTTCTGGGTGTAAGGGCTGTCTTTAGTCATCTGGTACTTGGCTCTGGGGTGATTAGAACAGGGAGATAGTTCCTCAACACATGAGAGTCTGATAAAGGAAGCAGTGGGGGGTTAAGAGCTCTGAATTGCTTGATTTACATTTGAGAGTGCTCTCAGGAGGGTGTTTGCTGTGTCTAGGAATTGGCTAGCTCTGGCAGCTGCAGTCTCTCCAGGTATCTAGCAAGGCCCCAGATATCAAAGCATCAGAAATACAGAAAATAAAGAGGCATGATGCTTCCCCCTGGTTATGCATTCCATAGGTTTTCAAATCCCCTCATCATCCCAGCTGTCATATTTGTGCAATTTCTAATTTGTCATTCTTCTTCCCAATATATGCCCCAATCTGAACATTATTGTCCACTGATGTGGTGTTATCAAACCAGAAAATAGTAAAATATTTTTTTCTTCATGTGCACTTTACTTCTATTAACATAGCCAAAGATCACACTAAATTTTTACACCATCATATCATACCAGTGTCTGCCAAACCCTCTGTCCATGAGCCATTTATTAAACCTTCAAGTATTTATTTTTATCCAATTGATTTTATAAACTAAATGCTAGCCTTGAAATTACAACATCCTGATAAAGACGAACTCTGTTATTTAACACGCTTTGTATCTTTCCCAGCTTTGTGTAATCCCTGTTTTACAAGCATGACTTTTGTACCTTCAAGTTATCAGTATTGTTGAACATAGTAGGAATACATATATCTTTTAGCTGCGTTCCCTTGGTACATTTCTAGCAATTGTTTTACAACTATTTTTTCACCAGAATATTTCAAAATCTGCTTTTCTAAATTGAAATATCATATCTAGTTATTTTTAGAATTACATATTTTAAGTATCTTGAACTCCAAGATAACACTGTCATCTACTCCCAAGTTCTAGCACTGGTACATATGTGGTAGAATCACAGAACATTAGAGCAGGAGTGTTTAGGATGAAGACAAGAAGGGGAAAATTGGATGTAAATAGAAATGCTGGATTACTATTAAATTAACCAAAGAATAGGAAATAAAAGCCAGCTTTAACTAAACCAGTGGAAGTGGGATCATAAAGAAGTGAGATATGAAAAGCATTTCTGACATAGATTCAATACGGTTTTTAATCAGATGGATGATGAGGAAGCAAAAGGGAATAACAGGTCAAAAATAACATCAGCGTTTAAGCCTCCCACTTTTCTATCTGTGTGTGCTTCTTTAAACTTTTTGCATATGTGAACTGCGGCTTTTTCTTTAGAAGTTCTATATTTCACCTACATGAGGATACCCCCCTCCTACCCATATCTACAGTGGTACAAAATGTATTCTCATTTGGATAAAGCATTGAACTTTTGAAAGTGATTTTAATTGGAATTCTTTTCTTTGTAAATTCCTGTCCATATTACCTTCTTTTCTTTCCTATGAGAAGACTCCATACTCTCTAACAAGATAGATACTGTAGAAAGAATTCCTCAATTCCTTTCCCTTTTTTCTCTAACAGAAATACTAGATTTCATCTTCAGCACATTTATCTGGTAACTGAAAATGATTTCATAAAAAGAAAGATAAATTTAGCACATGTACTGCATGAAAATAGTGCCTTACTGTCCAAATTTATGTGGACACAAAATGAACTAAAAGCCTTTATGAATTCTCCTAGAAACTCTTTCTGGTGGGCTGGAGTTAGATGTGGGTATGAGGGTGAGGCAGGTCTATTTCCAGATCCATGCCTGCTGCTCCCAAATTTTCACTGTTCCTTCCTTTTATGCCTTTCATTTGCTTAAGATGGAGGGGGCACTTGCATTCTGAGAGGTGGTTATAAACATGGCAGAGATGGAAGTGATGGCAGAAGAAGAGGAAGAGTAAATTCCACATGAGTGCTAACCTTGGCTCTGCTTTGGCATTTTCATGTCTCCCACTCTATGTTCCCACTCATTTAACAATTTCTTTCAGTTTTTTTTTCTTTTGTACCAGCTCCTGCTCCTTTTCAAAATTTTCCATCCCTACTTCACTTCCAAATTTTTCAGCCCACACCTAGATTATTGCAGCAGCCTCCATACTAGTCTCTCCTATTTTCCACTTTTTTCCTTTAATCTTTGCTCAGATCAGGAAACATGAAACTTGAAATGCTGTGATTCTGTTTCCCCAGCATGAAACAGAACCTTACATTTCAGTGAGAAAGATTCTTGACTCTCCTGAGGAAATGTAGGAAGAGAAATTGTTGAGCTCCACATATTTACTAGACATTGTGCTTAGTGCTTTCCATACATCCTCAGTTAATTCTCACAACCACCTGTGAGGTTGCTTATTTTCATATTGAAAATGCAGAAAGCAAGGCTTAGAGAGCTTATGTAATTTTCCTAAAATCACACAGCCAGTGAAAGCTAGAGAAAGGGTTTTATCTCAGGTCTATCAAACTCCAAAGCCCATGTAACAACCACAGTTTTTATAATTAACAAATTGCCATGCCATTGATACTGTTATTACTGTTACACAGACCTCATATCAAAATGTTATTACTTCCTTATATTTTTAAACAAATTCAGAATACAAATCTGACTTTTTACAATGTTTTTCTCCTAAATAGCTGTTTATATGATTTATGTAGTTTCTTGTGTTTGCAATCTCAGTGCTGCAAACATTACTGTCCTGGTGGCTTTTATAAATACCAGAGGGTATACAGTGGTTATAACAAAAATAAATATCTACTTTTTATGTTTTCAGAAATATTAAACTTCACTTAAAATTAGTACTATGTAGCCTTAAAGATTCCTAATCAACGTTGCATATTTTCAGAGAGATTAAATGTGTGTGTACATACTCTTGAGAATTTGAGGCTGTCCTGGATTATTTATAACTGTCTTACCTCAAAGACTCCCATAGGTTCACATAAAATTCATTGCTTCAAAGTCTGAGAAAGCTGAATTAAACCAAACTTTCTAATTCCTCCATTATGAATCCAGATAATTTTCTTTTCAGTTGTTTTGCTACAGCATAAAAAGGTTTCATAAATTCATTTTTTTTTTTTACATTTCTATAAACCTCATCTTGTGTTTACTTGAATATACCCCAGCAATTCAAAAACACCAACCTGGACTGTGCAAAGTACAAGTGTTTACATCATTCTTTAGAGTATTCTCACAAAAGCACATCTTTCAGTGCTATGTTTACTTATGAGACACTCAACAAAGATATGACAACACTTCAGAAATTCTGGAGGGAACTCCAAGCGAGAAAAACAACATACTCAGTTAAATGAAAATGTACTTGAAATAAATTTTATAATTGTTAGGGAAGACTAGGAGAAAATCTGTCACTCTCTCCCAAATATTTCTTTTCTTAAAGGTTACAAGTGAAAATGAAGATTGAGGCCAAGGATGCTACCTTTTATAATCCTTTTTCAGTATTGATACTATATTTTTAGTTAACTTTTGTTACTGAAATTTCTTACTACATTTGGCTTACAAAATGTCATTCCATTTCTTCAAGTAATTTAGCTGCTAACTTGGGATAATACCTAAAGAGGAATACATGGTATCAAAAAGGGGTTTTTGCTGATGTTATTGCTACAGCTTTATCAAATTTATGGTCAACCAGGGTTATTCCTTCACTCCCACTTTATATGTAATATCTAGTATGTATAATAGAAGAAATGTATACTGTTTAGTAAAACTTTGTTTTTAGACATGATTGATAATGACAATGTATCTTATTTGAGGAAAGTCTGCTCTGAAATAAGCATTCTGAGTTGTTTGAGGATGGAAGTGATGGTTAGAGGAGAATAACTTTACCCTTTTGTTTGTTTTGCTTGTGTTTGTTTCCCGCCAAATAACGGATACTTTTAGCTGAATAAAAGAAAATTAAATGGCACTTCACCAGAGGTTCCACAGGTTCTTACAAGCTGAATTGTGTGTGTGGCCCTTGAAAATGCTTCACAAATTCAAGGAAATAGTTTCATATATTTATTTTCTTCATATATGTGTGTGTGTGTATGCACACGCATGTGTATGCCTGCACTCATGCAAGTGCCTTATATCTTAAAAGGTACTAATTTCATTTTCTAAACAGAGGGAGGCAGAAAGTGGTCAGAATTACGCTCCTATCATCTTGAAAAAAAGTGTATTCTTTTCTTTGTTAAATAATATCTCAAATAGCCCCAGATTTTAAGGAAGACACGGTTTTTTTCCCCCCCAAAGCCACAGGTTTTAACAAAGCCCCTTTGAAACTCTAGGGGAAAAAAATGTTGTCCTAGAATCAACTTCAAAATATGCTATCAAATGTAAATATAAGTAAATTTTATCTTCAATCCATGTAAATTATGTATGTAAATTCTCAGTACTATGAGATAGTTAACCAAAGCATGAACTTCTGTATACTGAGGAAATGGGACATTCCAACCAAAATGAACCAAAGTGAAAAGCATTTTGAAGTATTTCCAAATTATACTGTAATGAAGTTTGGGACTCTTTTTTCACTGTAGCACGGAGAATGTTTGATTTCCTATCATGGTAGGGTTTTCTGTAAATTAATTTGCATATTTACTCATCTGCAAAATATGGAAACAGGCAATAAGTCTAGTCATTAATGAAAATTACAAAGGTTTTTCTGTTTAGAGAGAACTTGAAATAGAGACACAAACTAAAAGTTAAGTAACATTCTTAATCACTAGCAAGAGTCTAAATAAAGACATATCATTAAAGACATTAAAGACATAAACAATCTTTCCTTCGAGGCTAACTGTAATTCTCAAATATCTGAATGCTGTTTGTTTCTTTTTTTAGTTCTTGGTGAAATTGTTCTAAAAACTACAGCATTACTTTTTGCTTGACAAAATTATATTATTTTCATATTGTCTATTTGGAAATATTTCAATGCATAATTTAGTAAAATCTTGTAATTTTTAACTTTACATAACAAATACATGAATTTATTGAAATAAAGTCTTCACTGGAACAATAAATTTCTTTAATTTTTAATTATTGTGGGTACTCAATAGGGGTATATATTTATGGGATACATGAAATATTTGATAGAGGCATGCAGTACATAATAATCATATCATGAAAAATGGAATATCCACCCCCCCAAGGCATTTATCCTTAGTGTTATGAAGAATCCAATTATACTCCTTTAGTTATTTTTAAATGTACAATTATATAATTTTGACTATACTCATCCTGTTGTGCTATCACATACTACATATATTCACGCTTCCTAATTATATTTTGTACTCATTAATCAGGCCCACCTCCTCTCCAACATTCACTGTCCTACCCAGCTTTTGGTATCCATACTTTTACTCCCTATCTCCATGTGTTGAATTGTTTGGAGTTTTACATACCACAAATAAGTGAGAACATGTGATGTTTGTCTTTCTGTGTCTGGCTTATTTCACTTAACATAATGACCTCTAGTTCCAACTATATTGTTGCAGATAACTGAATTCCATTGTTTTTTATGGCTGAATAGTGCACTATTGTGTACTATTATACTGTATGTATGTAGACATATACATATATATGTGTATGTATGTTTGTATGTATATATATATACAGGTATATACCTGTATATATATGTATATGTGTATGTATATATATATACAGGTATATACCTGTATATATATATATATATACATACACATATACATACATACTGTATATATAGGTATATACATATATATACCTACATATATACAAGTATGTATGTATGTAGGTCTATACATATATCTGTGTATACATACATATGTACGTATATGTATACATACACATATGTATGTATAGACCTACATACATACAGTATAATAGTTCACAATACTGCATTATTCAGCCATAAAAAAGAATGGGATTCAGTTACATACATACATGCACACACATATATATAGGATACCTGAAATATATATATACCTGATTATATAGAGTGTACTGTATATGTGTACTACATATAATAGTACACAATAGCACCATTGTGTACTATTATACTGTATGTCTATATTATACACACACACACACACACACACACACATATATATATATATAATTATATACCTCATTTTCTTTATCTGTTGATAGACACTGGTTGCTTCCAAATATTGGCTATTGTAAACAGTGCTGCAACAAACATGGGAGTGCAGATATCTCTTTGATATACTGATTTCCTTTCCTTTGGATATATACTCAGCAGAGAGATTGCTGGATCATATGGTAGTTCTATTTTTAGTTTTTTGAGACACCTCCAAACTGTTCTCCATAGTGGATGTACTAATTTACATTCCCACCAAAAGCACATGAGGATTTTCTTTTCTCCACATCTTTTCCAGCATTTGTTAATTGCCTTTCGTTTTGGAGAAACGTCATTTTAAGTGGGGTTAGATGAAGTCTCACTGTAGTTTTTATTTGCATTTCTCTGATGATCAGTGATGTTGAGGACCTTTTCAAATGCCTGTTTGCCATTTGTATGTATTCTTTTGAGAAATGTCTGTTCAAGCCCTTTGCCTATTTTTTATTCGGATTACTAATTTTTTTTTTCCTATAGAGTTGTTTAAATTTCTTATATAGTCTGCTTATTAATCCCTTGTCAGATGGGTAGTTTGCAAACATTTTCTCCCATTCCGTGGGTTGTCTCTTTGCTTTGTGGATTGTTTCTTTTGCTATGTAGAGTCATTTTGATTTGATATAATCCCATTTGTCCTTTTTTTTGTTGGTTGCCTATGCTTGTAGGGTGTTACCCAAGAAATTTTTGCCCAGACCAATGTCCTGGAGAGTTTCCCAATGTTTTCTTATAGTAGTTTCATAGTTTGAGGTCCTATATTTAAGGTTTCAATGTATTTTGATTTGATTTTTGTATATGGCAATAGACAGGGGTTCAGATCTAGTTTTTCAAGCAGCATTTATTGAAGAGATTGTCCTTTCTCCAATGTATGTTCTTGGCACCTTGTCAAAAATGAATTCACTGTAGAAGTATGAATTTGTTTCTGGGTTCTCTTTTCTATTCCATTGGTCTATGGTATCAGCTTGTATGCCAGTAGCATTCTGTCTTCCATACTATAACTCCATAGTATAATTTGAAATCAGGTAATGTGATTCCTCTAGTTTTGTTTCTTTTGCTCAAGACAGCTTTGGTTATTCTGGATTTTCTGTGGTTCCATATAAAGTTTTGGGTTATACAATATATTTTGTGAAAAATATCACTGGTATTTTCATAAAGATTTTATTGAATAGATTGCTTTGTTTAATATGGACATTTTAATAATACTTCTTCTCATCCATGAACATGGAATATCTTTTAATGTTTTTGGTGTCCTCTTTATTTCATCAGTGTTTTACAGTTTTCATTGCAGAGATCTTTAACTTTTAGGATAATTCCTAGGTATTTAATTTTATTTGTGGCTACTATAAATAGGATTACATTTTGTCCTCTTTTTCTCATTGTTCACCATTGGCATATAGAAATGCTACTGGTTTTTGAATGTTGATCTTGTATCTTAAATTTTACTGAATTTGTTTATCAGTTCTAATAATTTTTTGGTAGAGTCTTGGTTTTTCCAAATATAAGATTATATCATTTGGAAACAAGGGTAATTTAATTGCTTCCTTTCCAATTGGAATGACCTTCATTTCTTTCTCTTTTTTGATTGCTATATAGCTAGGACTTTCAGTGCTATGATGAGTAACAGTAGTGACAGTGGGCATTCTTGTTGTCTGCCAGATCTTAGAGGATAGCCTTTCAGTTTTTCGCAATTTAGTATGAATCCAGCTGTGGGTCTGTCATAGATGGCTTTTATTATGAAGAGGTATGTACCTTCTATAACAAGTTTGCTGAGGGTTTTTATCATGATGAGATGTTCAATTATATCAAATGCTTTTTCAGCATGAATTGAAATGATCCTAAGATTTTTGTCTTTCATTCTGTTGATATGATGTATCATACTGATTGATTTGTACACTGAACCATCCTTGCATCCCAAGGATAAATGTCACTTGGTCATAATTGATCTCTTTAATGTGTTGTTGGTTTTGTTTGTATTTTATTGAGAATATCTGCATCAATATTTATCAGAGATATTGGCTTGTAGTTTCTTTTCTTTTCTTTTGATGTATCTTTATCTGGTTTTGATATCAGTATAATACCAGCATCATAAAATGAATTTGGAAGAATTTTCTCCTCCTCTATTTTTTAGAATAGTTTTAGTAGGATTTCTTTTAGCTCTTCTTTAAATGTTTGGTAGAAATCAGTGGTAAAACCGTCAAGTTCTGGGTGTTTCTTTACTGGAAGACATTTTATTATGTCTTTGATCTCATTACTTGTTATTGGTCCTTTCAAGTTTTGGATTTCTTCGTGGTTCAATTTTGGTAGGTTGTATGTGCCTAGTTACTTATTCATTTCCTGTAAATTTTCCAATTTATTAGCATATAGTTGCTCACAGTAGCCACCATTGATCCTTTGAATTTCTGCAGTATCAGTTGTAGTGTTTACTTTTTCATATCTGATTTTATTTATTTGGGTCCTCACCCATTTATTTCTTTATTAATCTGGCCACTTTTGCTGATTTTGTTTATCTTAGAAAAAAACCTTTTTGTTTCATTGACTTTTTTGTATTCTTTTTTCATTTCAGTTTCATTTATTTTTGCTTTGATCTTTATTATTTCTTTTCTTCTATCATCTTGGGTTCAGTTTACTCTTTTATAGTTCTTTAAGATGCATTGTTAGGTTAAAGGCTTGTTTTTTATATAGGCACTTGTAGCCATAAACTTTCCTCTTAGTACTGCTTTTGTTGTATCCCACAAGTTTTGGTATGTTTTGTTTTCATTAGAATTTATTTTACAAAATATTTTTCAATTTCTGTCTTAATTTTGTCATTGACCCACTGGCCATTCAAGAACATATTGTTTAGTTTCCTTTGAGTTTGTATAGTATCCAAAATTCCTCTCGCTGTTGATTTCTAGTTTTATTCCATTGTTGCCAGAGAAGGTGCTTGATATTGTTTTGATTTTTATAAATGTTTTAAGACTTGTTTTATGACCTAATATATGGCCTATCCTTGAAAATGATCTATGTGCTGAGAAAAAGAATGTGTATTCTGTAGCCTTTAGTTGAAATGTTCTATAAATATGTATTAGATTCATTTGCTATATAGTGTTAAGTCCAGTATTTTTTGTTGAGTTTCTGCCTGGGACATCTGTCCAATGTTGAAAGTGGAGTGTTGAAATCTCCAACTATTATTGTATTGGAGTCTATCTCTCTAATAGCTAATAATATTTTCTTTATATAGCTGGATGTCCCAGAGTTGGGTGCACATATATTTAAAATTGTTTTATGCTATTACTGAGTTGACTCCTTTATCATTATATAGTGACCTTCTTTGTCCCTTCTTATAGTGTTTGATTTCAAATCTATTTTGTCTTATATACTATTCCTGTTCATTTTTTAATTCAATTGACATGGAATATCTTTTTACATCCCTATTTTCAGTTTTTGTGCATCTTTATAGTATGGTGAAGTGTGTTTCTTGTAAGAAGCAGGTCATAGGACCTTGTATTTTCATTCATTTGGCCACTCTTTGTCTTTTGATCAGAGAGTTTAGTTCACTTACATTCAGTGTTATTATTTATTTGTAGAAACTTACTCCTGTCATTTTGTTATTTTTTTTCTGGTTGATTTGGGGTTTTCTCTTTTTTCTTTTCTTCCTGTCTTCCTTCTAGTGAAAGTAATTTTGTCTTGTGGTATGCTTTAATTTCTTGCTTTTTATTTTTTGTGTTTGTTTTTTTTTTTATTTGAGGTTATCATGAGACTAGCAAATACAATTTATTTTAAACTGATGACAACTTAACACTGATTGCATAAATAAACACACAAAAAGAAAACTAATAACAACTCTACACTTTAACTTCATCCCCTCTCTAATTTTTTGTTGTTCCTTATGTCTTATTCAACTATGTCTTGAAAAGTTTTTGCAGTATTACTTTTGATTAATTCATCATTTAGTCTTTCTACTTAAGAGTAGTTCATCCATCACCATTGCAGTGTTATTATATTCTGTGTTTCTCTGTGTGCCTACTATTACCAATGTATCAGTATTTTTACCTTCAGATGATCTCTTCTTGCTCATTAATATTCTTTTCTTTCAGATTGGAAAACTCCCCTTAGCATTTCTTGTAAGATAGGTCTGGTGTTGATGAAATCCCTCAGTTTTTGTTTGTCTGTGAAAATCTTTATTTCTCCTTCATGCTTGAGGAATATTTCCACCAGATATACTATTCTAACAATAAAGTTCTTTTTCTTCAGCACTTTAAATATGTCTTGCCACCCTCTCTCGGCCTGTCAGGGTTCCACTGAACCTGCTGCCAGATGTCTGCTGCCAGATGTATTGAAGCTCCATTGTATGCTATTTGTTACTTTTCTTGTTGCATTTAGGATATTGTCTTTGTCCTTGACTTTTGGGAGTTTGATTATTAGATGCCTTGAGGTAGTCTTCTTTGAGTTAACCTGCTTGTAGTTCCATAACCTTCTTGTACTTGAATGTTGCTCTCCAGGTTTGGGACGTTCTCTGTTATTATTCCTTTGAATAAACTTTTTACCCCTATCTGTTTCTCCATCTCTTTTTTAAAGCCAGTGTCTCTAAGATTTTCCCTTTGGAGGCTATTTTCTAGATCTTATACGTGTGCTATATTGTTTGTGTTTTTTTTTTTTTCTTTTTTTTGGTCTCTTCTGACAATGTGTTTTCTAATAAGCTATCTTCAAGCTCCTGGATTCTTTCTTTTGCTTGATCAATTCTGCTATTAAATGACTGATGCATTATTCAGCATGTCAATTGCATTTTTCAAGTCTAGAATTTCTCCTTCTTTCTCATTATTTCAATCTCTTTTAAAATTTATCTAATAGATTACCGAATCCCTTATCTGTGTTCATCTTGAATTTGTGTTTCCTCAAAAATGACCGTTTTGAGTTCTCTGTCTGAAAGGTCACACATCCTTATTTCTCCAGGATTGGTCCTTGGTGACTTATTTAGTTCACTTGGTGAGGCTGTTTTCCTGGATCATCTTGACGCTTGTAAATGTTCATCTGTGTCTGGGCACAGAAAAGTTAGGTCTTTATTATAGCCTTTGCAATCTGCGCTTGTTTGTACTTGTCCTTGAGAAGGCTTTTCAGATATTCAAAGGTGCTTGGTCCCCAAGCCCAATGTCACTGTGGTTCTTGCAGACTCATAGAGGTATCACCTTGGTCTTGAAGAAGATCTAAAAGAAGTTTATGGCTTATTGGGCAGAAATTCTTGTTCATCTTCCTTACTTTCTCCCAAATAAACAGAGTCTCTTTCTCTGTGCTGAGCTGCCTGGAACTGGGGTTATGATGATGCAAGCACCCCTGTGGCCACCACAACTGGGACTGCACTGGGTCAGGCCTGAAGACTCAGTCAGCACAGCATTGAGTCTTGTCCAAGGCCCACTTTAACCAGTACCTGGCTACCACCTATGTTCACTCAAGGCCCTAGGCCACTACAGTCAGCAAGTGGCAAAGCCAGCGAGGTTTGTGTCCTTCCCTTCAGAGCAGCAAGTTCCTCCAGGCCCCAGACAGGTCCGGAGATGCCGTCTGGGAGCCAAGGATTGGAGTGAAAAACATTAGAAATTTGATGTTCTATGCTACTGTGGATAAGCTGGTACTCAAACCATACTATAAATTACTTCCTACTCTTCCTTCCCCTTTCCACAGGGAGAAGAGCCTTTCCCTCTGAGTACCACTACAGCAGCCCATGGCAGGGTTCTGCCAAGCCACCAGTGTCGTTCACTTAAGCCCAAGGGCTCTTCTTTCAGCTTATGGTGAATGCTGCCAGGCCTGGGATTCACACTCTGGGTAGTGGGCTTCCCTGTGACCCAGAGAAGGTCAAGAAATGCTGTTCAAGAGCCTAGGCCTGAACTTAGAGACCCCAAGAGCCCACTTGTTGCTCTACTCCACTATAGCCAAGCTGATATATAAGGTGCAAGAAAAAGTCACCTTTACTTTTCCCTATGCTTTTCTCAAACAGGAGTCTTTCACCATAGTCACCACTGCTGGGAGTGTGCCAAGTTGCACATGTAGTCATTGCATCCCAGTGCCCAAGGCTCACAGCATACACCATGGCTATCACTGATCGTTATTCAGGCCCAAGGGCTCTTTAGTCATCAGGTGATGAATCCTTCCAAAACTAGCTCTTTCTCTTCAAGACAGTGGGTTCTCTTTTGTCCCAGAGTGTGTCAAGAAATTTTCTCCAGGAGCTAGGGCCTGGAAGGGGGTCTCATGACTCTGTCTGGTGCCCTCTCCTACTATGGCTGAGCCAGTATCCAAGATGCAAGACAATGTCCTCTTTGCTCTTTGCCCACCTCCCCTTAAACAGAAGGAAGGAGACACTTTCATTGCTGTGAGTTGCACTGTCTGGAATTGGAGGTGGAGTGGCACAAGCAATCCTTTAGCTGCTCAGACTAGTGTTATTACCTAAGTCACATCTACCCTAGTCTACTGGCTCTAAGCCCAGTCTAGAACTAGGAGTTGCCTAGGAATTGCAGTCCTTATGTGCTGGACTGTCCTTCAAGTTTATCTAGGACCTTAGAGCGTGTTGGCCCATGGTGGCAAGACTTGACAAGAAACTCCAGCTCTAACTGATGAGATGCGTGAATTCCCCTTGGATAAGTCTAGTCCAAATGCTCCATGTGTGGACACCGGCTGAAACCGGCATGGCTTTGCTTTCTGCTATGACAGGGTGGCACTGAGTTCAATGTAAAGTCCCCCAGTCACTGGGCTCTCCCTCCCCCAAGTACATAGACCCTCTGCACTTCATGGCCACTGCCAAGGAATAGGGGAAAGATGGCACTGGTGATTCAAGACTGTCTCCAACCCTCCTTGATGCCATCTTCATTAACTTCTATGAAGATAAAATGAGGTACTATGATTGCTCATCTAATTTTTGTTTTTTCTAAACAGCACTTTTCTGTATAGAGGTAGTTGTTAAAATTTGGTCTTTCTGCAAGGGGTACAAATGGTGTAGGCTTCTATTCTGCCATCCTGCTCTGCCCTCATAATTTTTAACTACAGTCTCAAAGTACTTTCAAGTATTATTTACACAGATATTAAAATTTCCCTGAGAGTTACCATGTGTTTATTCTTCAGCCAAACAGGCAGTCTAATAAAGATAATTGAGAGAGTGAACATTGAAATGAGAGGGAGGTAGTCAGAATCAGATCATGTAGTTTTTCACTAATATTTGTTGAGTACTTGCTGTTAGAAAGACACTGAGCATATTGCAGTGGATAAAATGGAGCCTAAATGTGATGAGGTTTATTGTTTAATGAAAAAGAAAGATATTATATAAATATCTTTTCTATATAAAATATACATGCTTACAAACTGTGTACTACGTAAAACCAAGGAAAGCTACTAAGAGAAGTCTTAATATCAACTTCATTTAAAGGGACTTGTCAGCAAAGTCTTCTCTGAAGATGTGACAGAATAAATTACTTTCAAATTTATCCAGGTGAAGATTTGGAGTAGAAACATTTCAGGCTAAGAAACTATATATAGGAAGATGCTGAGGTAGAAGAGTGCTTGGTGAGTTTCAAGGAAAGGTTCACATGACTAAAATTCAGTGAAGGATGGAGAGTGGTGCAAGTTGAGGCTAGATAGCAAAGCAAGGATCATACACAGTGCTTGTGATCATGCTAAGAGTTCTGTAATTTAAGTGCAAAGGGAAATCAGGAGAGGATTTTGAGTAGGCAGTCACATAATCATATTTATATCTTTTAAATATTAGCTTGCAAGGAATGGATTAGAAGGAAGCAAGAGAGAAAATGGGATTCTATGCCACAAGGCAATGGGATAAGATGGTGGATTCGACTAGAGTGATGATAATGATAGAACTAAAGAAAAGTAGCTAAACTTAAGATGTATACCAGAGATAGTATGGATAGGACATAACCATGGACTAGATTTAGGAAAGAAGAAACAGGAGGTGTCAAAACTCTATCTTTCAACACAACAACTTGTTTGTTGATGGTCGATGATGTCATTTAATAATATGGAGACACCCTGGAGAAAGAGAGTGTCTGGTAGGGCTGAGATGTGGAGATCATTAATTCAACTATTAAGATTATTAATTCCACTTGTGTTCCAAGTATTTAATTATATAGTTACCTAGCCATATTCCTCAGTGTTTTTGACCCATATCCTCTACTAGAAAAATCTTGACATATAGTTCCTGGATCTAAGATGCTACTTTCAATCAAGGATTAATGAAAAGAATAATTAGAATTAACTTTTAAGGTAGACTTTTTGCTGCAGTTTATAAAATAATATTTGCTTAATCTCAAATTGAACAATACAGAGGAAGTAATCAGCCAAAATATTAGCATGATGGCTAAACCTTTTAAAACATGATAGCCTGCCTTCCAGATCACACCACCTGCAATCTTATCCCAAACTTTTCTATACGGTAACTTTTCAGGTATTCTCTCTGGTGATGAATGCAAATTTGGAAGCAAATTTATGTTTCTTTTTTCTAAAATGAATTTAAAAGTGGCCTCCTACTAACTGAATGACTCACAAGCTGGAACCACACGGCAGTGGGCTGAGCATATTTGGAGGAATCAGAAGGGAAGCAGGCTTAGGAAGGAGTATTGGGATAGTAGTCAGAGTTCACCACAGAAGCCTCATGAAAGAGAAAGAGAATCCCAAAATCTACAGAGAAAGTAGAAAAGACAGTCTGTCTCTTTTGTTGGAAAAAAAAGTGGCCCAGTTGTTTCATAATTTCCACATTATAGTTGAGAGGTAGAATCGTAGCATACAAAAATAATAGAAGCAGGGTAGTAATGACAACAATAATTTTTAAAATTCATTAAATGTGTGTCATGTTTCCAGAACTATACTAACTGCCTTTCAAAACTACCTCTGAACCCCTTTGAGTTAATGCCCTTATTATTAGCATTTTCGAAAACAGGAAACAAGGCTTAGAGCTCATAGGTTGTTTGCCAAAGGCCATGCAGTTGATAAATGAGAGCTTGAACACACAGATATGTCTGATTCCAGAAGCGATGTTTTCTGCTACTATGCCACACTGCACCAGCACACAAATAAAAGATGAAACTAAAAACCGCCTTTATCGGGTGTGCTGGTGTGCACTTGTAGTCCTAACTACTATGGAAGGATTGCTTGCGCCCAGGAGGAAAAGGCTGCAGTAAGCTATATTCACCACCACTGTACTCCAGCCTGGACAACAGAGTGAGATCCAGTCTCAATAAATAAATTAATTAATTAAAAATCACAGTAGATCTTTAGTGTTAAATCTAGGGAGAAAAAAAGTAAAAATGTATAGGCATTGGTTGCCAAATATTTTTAAATTCAAAATAAGGGAAATGTCTCTGCTGTGCTGGGCCATCGTTTTGTGCTATGTGGGTCCCAAAGGCACAGCTGACTACATGCAAGTATTTAAATTTACCTTGAGCTTTTGAACAGCATAATTTCTTACAAATGTGCAGATACCTGAATTTTATAACATAACTCCTGTCATTGTGAATTTCTTCCTTGCTTCTTCCCATACTCTTCAAAAAGCTGTTAAACCTCCTCAGCACCACACAGCATTTCCATGTAACAAGCCTGCACATGCACTCCTGAATCTAAAAGTTGAAATTCAAAATAAAAGAATACTATTTCACAAACACTATAGAAATAATAAAGTTGGCCGGGCGCGGTGGCTCACGCCTGTAATCCCAGCACTTTGGGAGGCCGAAGTGGGTGGATCACAAGGTCAAGAGATCGAGACCATCCTGGTCAATATGGTGAAACCCCGTCTCTACTAAAAATACAAAAAATTAGCTGGGCGTGGTGGCACACGCCTATAATCCCAGCTACTTGGGAGACTGAGGCAGGAGAATTGCCTGAACCCAGGAGGTGGAGGTTGCGGTGAGCCGAGGTCGCACCATTGCACTCCAGCCTGGGTAACAAGAGTGAAAACTCTCTCAAAAAAAAAAAAAAAATAATAATAATAATAATAAAGTTACTACATCATATTTTTTTAAAGTTGTTAATCTATAATTATTCATTTTTTAGTGTTTGTGATTGAAATTCATTTTTCTTCAACTGGTCTTTATCACCATTTCCCTAACCTTCAACCACTTTAGATGAACACAAAGAATGTGTTGATAAGTGATGTTTAGTGGGAGAGAAATTACTTTAGTTTGAGTTTTTAAAACAGTAAGAAAAAAAATGGAATATTTCAATTCAACTTTTAGTAGAGTTCTGAATATGATGGTTATGCGGTTGTGGCAATGTCTACAAAGGATTCAAATAAAATGAAGAATTTAAAACTTCCCTCTTACCCTTCAGAAACACAGGAATGGTCCACTTCACCTCCAATACCACCCGTTCTCTTTCTCACAGCAGTAATGTAGTGGCTCCCATTTTTGGCATCCTCAACTACAGCCGACTGAACTGAGTTTTGAGCAACAAACAGTTTACAAGATAAGAAAAGGGCATTCCAATTGAGGAGGACAGTGTGTACAGTATACAGCAATGACATGAAGGAAATCAGAAATTGGGGGGAATGAGTGCTGATAGGAGATGAGGCCATCTAAGTAGGTTGGGACCAAATTTTGAGGGTCTTTTATGCCATACGAAGGAATGTGAACAGTATTTAGGTAATGGAAGCCATTGGCAAGCTGGTTTCCTTCTACATTCAGGCACTTCATATACTTGCTTCCCCTCCTGTTATTATTTAGATTTAAAAACAAAGCTAACCATATCTCTAATTTTTCCATACCAACTGGCTGCATATTTCTGCAATTTAATTTATTCAGCAGCCTGATACTATGATTCTGTGCATGTGAAATTGTTATTTGGCATAAAGACAGTTATTAATTTTAAAAACCTATTTTAGTGGAATATTCAAAGACTTTTTTCAAGCAATTGAAAAATATAATCAGAAAAATAAAAAATAATTTTGGAGAAAAAAATACATGTCACCTACTGAAGCCATGGGTGGTCTGTTTCTAAAGGACATATTTCATTTTGTGTTCCTGTGTAATATTCCTCTATCCTTTTTTTTTTTTAACTGGAGTCATTTTAATGTACAGGAGCTTGACTTCAAATCAACTAAGTTTCCAGAATATTTGGCTGTGTCAGTACTTTCAACTTTCACTATAGGGGCTTTTACTTCAAAAAAAAAAAAAATTACTCTATAGAATTTTACCACATTATTCAATCAAAAGTGTGTGCTTCGCCTAAGGCAGGGAACATTGTTACTACTGGCCCACATGCTGAGGGGACAATAGAAATGTGGCAAACTTGGTTTTGTTTGAACTATACAAACTAAAATCTTGTCAGCAGCCTAGTGAATTTGGAATGTGTTCCTCTAATAAATATTGGCTTCATTTTGTGGGAAATGCTTAGTTTTGTTTTTAGTAAGTGTCTAACATTTAGTTTGTCGATGTTGTGGGCAATGGGAAAACAGGTGGTTATGACAAGGATGTGCAAAATAGAGCCTATTTCAAATTACTCATTAAAATCACTAGTTCTGTCTCACCACCCCTCAAACACAGATGCAACAACCTAGAGACTGGTGGAATGGCTACCAGGCTTCAGGACGTCTAGAGGTGTTAATAGTTGGTACTTTAATTTTACCACGCAATTAAGTAATGATGCATTTAAACATATATATTTATAGTACATTTGAAATTCCTGAGGTACCAATAGGATCAAGATAAATCTTTACACACTCTAATTAACATCTGCTTTGTCTTAGGAGCATGGCATTCCTACGGACATGGGCTACGCTGTGGCCCCTCACCATTCCGGTGTCTACCCTGTACATGTTCAGCTTTATGAGGCCTGGAAGAAGGTCTGGAATATTAAAATCACCAGCACTGAAGAATATCCACATCTGAAACCAGCTAGATACCGGAGGGGTTTTATCCACAAAAACATCATGGTGAGCTTCCTCCGGTATGCATAGAGTACAACTAATTCTGCCAGATTTACATTCCTCATTTGAAAAAAGCAAATGTTAGAAACATAACTGTAGGAGAAGCTCCATGCTCCAGAAAGCATATTTGTCATATCTAAGCAGAAAATGTTTTAATTAAAATCACTTCAATTCTTCAAATATAACTGGAAAAGGTTTTTTTACTGACATTACCACTGGTACGCAGGCACTGATGTTAAAAAAAAAAAAAAAAAAAAAAAAAAAAAAAAAAAATTACATTTAACTTGCAGATAATTTTTAGTAGACATCATTTCTTCAACATGTTATTCAGTATGAAAAACTAACATCAACTCTGTCTATATTAACCATGCTGCTCTTTGACAAGCCAGTCAAACTGTGTTCTTCTGTTTACCAAGCCAGACTAAAAAAGAACTCGACAATTTGCAGCCAGAAGCCACATGTAAGGCCCTGCATAACCATTAACATATAATAATATAGAGTAAAAATGACAGGTGATGTTAATTTGCAAACACCATTTAATTCTATCTGGACTTCTCTGTTTTGCTTTTAACAATTTTAGCAAATGTATATTGTCGAAATATGCTACTACCTCCCAAAGTAAGCAATTAAATCCTAATTTATTCTCAAATCAGAAATCCAAAGAAAGTACTAGTATAGCTAGGAATGGGCCTCCTGATTTAGAATCACACACTGGGAAGAAACACCACAGAAGAACACTATGTGATGAGCCACCGTAACACTCTGTTGAACTGATAAGTCTAAAGAGATGTCTACCCTCTAGAATTAGGTTATAACTGACTTCTTTTCAGACAGTTTTTCAATGTCTGCAAAAATTACAGTGGATAGACATATAACTTAGATCATCTCCCATCTTGACTTTTCTCTCAGTAAAAACTGTTGTAAATGCTAGATGGGGACATTATGGCCACATTTTATCCCAATCTATTCTTCCTCTGTACTGAAAATGAACTTACAGTGGCTCAAGCTGCTAGCGTTCTGACAAGAGGGAGTTTAGCAGACCTGGGTTATATTTTCCATTTCTCCTAAAAACACATTTTATCTATATTACAAATACATGAATTTTGCAGGTAATTGAGGCTCTAACAGATTTCCTGTTTTGATGGAACTGTCTCTGTGGGCCCACTTTTGCAGCAATCTGTGGAAGCCTTCTATATTTGGCTTGTAGGCTCTTAGATGAGAGCACTCTCCACTCTAATTTCTGGTTGTTGAACACGACTCTCTAGAAAGAACCAGCATATTAGTCCATTCTCACATTGCTATGAGGAAATACCCAAGACTGGGGTAATTTACAAAGGAAAGAGGTTTAATTGATTCACCATTCAGCATGGCTGGGCAGACCTCAGGAAACTTACAATCATGGCAGAAGGCAAAGGGGAAGCAAAGCATCTTCTTCACAAGGCAGCAGGAAGAAGAAGTGCAGAATGAATGGGGAAGACCTCTTATAAAATCATCAGATCTCATGAGAATTCACTATCACAACAATAGCATGTGGGATACTACTCCCATGATTCAGTTACCTCCACGTGGTCTCTCCATTGACACATGAGTATTATGGGGATTATAATTTAAGATGAGATTTGGGTGGGGACACAAACTCTAACCACATCAGCCAGAGTCTCTAAGAAATTAGACTACACTAATTAGACTACCTCTCTACTTACTGTTTTTAATGGAAATGCCCATTGGTAGAGACTACTATTAATCCTGATGAAAACCATCTAAGTGGTCTTTATTGGTATCCCCCAGAAGTATTTGTTGGCAGTTGCTCCTGAATGAGCCTTAGCTACAGATGTTGGCTTCAGTTCCCACTGGCCAAGATTCTTGTTGATCATGGCTTTCACAATCAACTCTCAGTTATTTTCAGCAGCAATAAAGTTTCCAGGGGTTCACTGGCATCTCAAAGTTTGAATTTGATGTTGTTACATTCCCAGAACCAAGTCTAGGGGGCTGTCCACAGCAGAATACCTAAAAACTTTTCTCATCCTTTCTGTAGCACAAGAAAGCTGTTTCAAGGAGCATGCTCGTCATTTGGTGCCACTGCATTTAAGGAGCAAGGCAGTGGAATATGACCCTTTTAACACTCCTGATTATCTTCCTAGCCCCCTATGGTAGTCCACTGACTCCCCTAGGGCCCTTGATGGGGCTCATACCTTCAGCGGTAGTGCTCCTGGAGTTGCAGGGTAAGCCTGCCACTTCCTCTTCACTGCACTGAAATTCAAAGAATTTGAGAGATAGACAAAACTCAAATATCTTTTCACTTATCTCTTCATTTTGCACAGAATCAGCTAGGCAATCAAGTCAAAAGGATGGCTCTGTATATATTCTATAATCTTCCAAGCAAGAGATTCAAAGTGAACCCTAGAAGTGATTCAGTCATAGTCATACACTTTTAAAATGTAACATTTACTTGGCATTTAACATATGTGAGCATTTTATTATTTAGCTTTGAGGTCTTCCTCATTACCCCGATATAGTTTAAATTCTTCAAGAGTAGAAAACATATCTTTTTCTGTTCTCTCACATGGACTGGCATGACACTAGCACATATATCTAGCATTCTAGCATAAAACTAACTCCATGCAACAGATTAACATAGAGTCCATAGCTAGTTCCACTAGCATGGAACTAACTCTGTTCTGTTGGCTAGCATAAAGTTTAGAATAAATATTTGTTAAATAAATGAATAAATGCTATATAAAGCATTTATTTGTTCCAAATGCTTTCCAAATTCAAAATTTCATTTTTAATTTCCCAACATTACATTTATAATAATTGTTAGAAAATATATTTAATTCTGTTAAAATGTGTTTGCATTTAGTTTTTTGTGTGTGTATAGATAGCATTATTAGCATATATTATGCCTCTAAACATCAGAGCTAATATTCTGTGCTTTAAACAGATTTTTTTAACTTTTATTAAGACAAAATAGCTTCTAAGGATATAACTTCTACCAACTTACCAAAATAAAAAGGATATATACAGTTTTGATTTATTCAGTAATAGGTGATATATTGATTGAACTGTCTGTCCAAGGACTAAATTATATAATAGATTGTATTATATAACCAGTATTGTACTGTCCAAGAGCTGGATTAAAATTTAATATACATTCAAGTTTTTTAAAAAAAACTAGTATATTTCCAGAATATTGCAAAACATAAGAAGTCCTGGACAGGTAATATTTTGAAAGCACTTACTGAACCAAATATGCTTTAAGAGTCGAGACAGAAAACATCAAGATTGATTTGCTTAGGACAATAACCAGAAGACCTGCCTGTATATGATTCTGTAACATTTGTAGCTCTCTGAAGTATACTTATTAATGTTCTGCTACTTAAAATGTATAGTGACAAACACAGGTCACCAGAAGTCTTAGGAAAATATTTAGCTTAAGGCTTTACCATCTTGCACAGCTTTAATTTATACCTTCTTTTATAATTGCAAAAGGCTGTAAAAATTCAAAAAAACTTATCACAAGTATATATAAGTGAAGCAGATAATTGCTCTTATATACAAAGGATGAAGAGAAGATCTTTTGCTAAATGACCTTTTATCATTTTGTTGTTACACTTTCTAAAAGCAACAAACTAAGTGGACAATCTCTTGGAACTGGCAGGCTTCATATTTAGAATCTGAGGCAATTACTATAGCCTGCAGTAGTCCTTTCAGACGAGAACAGATACTGTGATTTGCTTCTCAAATATTTATTCTAATTTAAAATGTCATTCCCTAAGAAGCATATTGAGTTGATAATTTACTTCATTTTCTAATGCACGACAGAATTTGGCAAAATTTTTATTGCATTTTATGGCAGAATTTTATTCTTAAAATTCTTGCCTATTAGGATTACAATATACTATAGACAATCCAATACTTTTAAAGTCTCGTTTTCACTTCTTTTTTTAAATCTCTTAAAAAAGATCTCTTTAAGATGCTGGAAACTACTAGGCTTCTTCATAGAATTACTTACTTTGATATTTAAAACAAACAAGTGACTAAAATAACGCAATACCTATTTCAGTTTTAAAATATTTCTTCAACTTTCTTCACTCTTCCTTCCATATTAACATCACCCTCTCTTGCCTAGAGTATGATAAGATTGTCCAGGCCCTAGTTAGACGTGAATAATGTCACTAGCTTGTGCGTCATCTTCCATGAGCAAAAAGCTAATTTTCAACAAATTGACTGAAAAAAGTTTTTTCCTTACTTTTTTCATTTTTCCTTCAGGTTCTCCCAAGACAAACCTGTGGGCTTTTCACTCACACTATTTTCTACAAGGAATATCCAGGGGGTCCTAAAGAGCTGGATAAAAGTATCCAAGGAGGAGAACTTTTCTTCACTGTCATCCTCAACCCTGTAAGTACTTTATTCTCCAAATAAATAGTGAAAAATGATAGGGCTGGCAAAAATTACCCTGGCAAAGAGGCTAGGGATTGGGCAGTCATTTGCCAAGCCAATATGAAGTTCTAGCTTCGAAACAGTAGTAAAAATTAAATGGAACCACATCTAGAAATGGGGACAAACAAGTTGCAATAACATGAGGAATTCATGGCAGAACCAGGGAAGTGCTCCAGCAGGTCCTCCTCTGCATTGGAACAAGTGATCAGAAGCTTTTATGGAGAACAAAATTTTTCACCTGTAAAACTCTATTTCCACTGGAAACCAATTGTTTTTTATTTGTTTGTTTGTTTGTTTCATTTAGGCAACCATTACCTCTATTATCTTACTATTTAAAGTTAATGTAGAAGCGAAATGGTAGAGGAATAAGGTAAGCAAATAGAGTCATATTTTCTACTTCATGTTAGATCTCATCTTGTTAGGTTATAGGCTGAAGCAGAGCAGGCCTATTTAATGTGCAAGTCATTTACTTTTCATACTTGTGTGTCAGATCCACAATGAATGAACCATTTGCTTATATTTATGCTTGAGGCAAGTATTAGAAAGTTGTGTAGAGAAAGAACAAATTGAAGTAAGCTATACAAGGGAAAGAAGGAATTTTATTTCCCTTCTGAAAATCACTAACATAAAAAATAAAGCTAAGTTTATTTATCAGATGATGTATGGGTTTGCTCCTGGCATTGGCAATATCCAAGATAAAAAAAATAATTATTTCCAAATGTAAAAAAATTTTTGCCAGTAAAAAAGTTGGAGAAGATAGGGATAAATTGAATAAAATTTGCAAAACCCCTCTCTTGATCTTAATTGTATAGTCCCTGCAAATAAAATTGCAGGTAGTGCATCTACTTGTATTCAAGGAAATTTATTGTATTCAATTCTACTTGTATTCATACACTATACCTATTTTTTAACTTCTAGAAAATGAGATAGAAGAAAGAGTAACTCATCTTTGGACAAATCCTGCTTGTATATTCAAAAACGGGGATAGTTTGAAGTAGTGTGATATTTGGACTTCCGGAAATTTATCAACCTTCAGATCCCAAAATTACCAGTAACCCTGGTTTGAACATCAGAAATAATATGACTCTTCTAACTTAGCTATTTTCACAAATGGAAGTATTTTGAATGTCCTTATACAGCTTTCTTTTCTTTTTTCTCAATTCAGTCAGGACAGTAATATACAGGCAAAAAGAGTTAAACCAATGCCTGGTTATGAACTGAACAAGCAGTTAAAACACTCTTAAAATGCCAAAATTTCACCAATAATTGCAAGCACTTTAATATGTCATCTGTAAAATTCTGATGTTTCATATTTACTTTCATCATAGAGCAACAGGAGTATTAAATAATCACAAACTTTTTTTGTTGTACTTTTAAGTTCTGGGGTACAGGTGCACAACATGCAGATTTGTTACATAGGTATACACATGCCATGGTGGTTGGCTGCATCCATCAACCTGTCATCTATATTAGGTATTTCTCCTAATGCTATCCCTCCCTTAGCCCTTCACCCCCAAACATCCCCCAGTGTATGATGTTCCCCTCTCTGTGTCCACGTGTTCTCATTGTTCAACTCCCACTTATGAGTAATAACATGTGGTGTTTGGTTTTCTGTTCTTGTGTTAGAATGATGGTTTCCAGCTTCATCCATGTCCCTGCAAAGGACATGAACTCATCCTTTTTTATGGCTGCATAGTATTCCAAATCATGAACTTCTTAAAAGTTCACAATAGTATTTTATTTCCGAATTTCTAAACCCAATGAGTTTCATTTAGCATGGAAGAAATTCAAAGTTAAATCATTCATGTACAATGGATTTATACTAAAACTTTCACCCATTTGTGATAAGAAATATTATATTTTTCATTAATTAAAAACTAAATTATGTCTTAAATTTTAAAAACCTTACAGTAAAGTTTATGTTAATTTTGGACATTAATTGGACTGAGCAAATTCTTTAACAAAACTCACTACTTTTCAGGCCTTTATCAATGTTATTTGGCAATCTTATGTCTTGATGAGGAGTTTCATAGGAATAAAGGTGGCAGGGGAGACAGGGGAAGCTGCACAAAACTTGTTCTTTCCTGATTCAGAAAACTTTCAGTAGACAATTACTTTCAGAAAAAATACCTAGACTCAAAATAAATGACAAATCTTGTCAGATACCACAAGACAGACAAGGAATTCAAAGCTAACTTTATCTGGCACACCAACTCTAATGTTGGAAGCAATTCTACTCAACTGGAGACAAGAGGTTAAGAAGCCCACATCTGGATTTAGCCCACATCTAGCCAGAGGGAAAACTGTTATCATTAGTGATGTGGACTTGGAGAACAGAGTAAGGAGTAGTGGCATGCTTCTCATGAATTCTCCATGCTGAAATTAAGTGCCTGGATAAAGTTTGTATTGAAACTAAGGAAGATTCAGGTGCAGTAAGACATGCCAGTAATTTAGCAGATGACATTTTTTATTAGGCCAGAATGAAAATGATAAAACCTTGATGGACTCAAACTATACATTAGCTTCAGGAAAGACATGAAGCTTAATTATAGTGGATATGAAAAATAGCCATTGTAAGTGAAATACCCCAGGCCTCAATTAGAAATGCCATTTTCTGAGAATGCCAAGTGAGGTTATCATTTACTACAAAAAGATAGATGTGTATTAGAAACATGGCACTTAAATGCATTCAAATACATTTGAGCTGAAAACAGAAATACAAACAGGACTTTAATGAGGGTTTTAATTTTTTTTCCCTTATATCAACATCATATCAAGGTGCTCTAATAACTTACCAGTACTGGGGTGAGAGATGAATACAATAA
Organism: Sapajus apella; assembly: GCF_009761245.1. Classification (NCBI taxonomy): domain Eukaryota; kingdom Metazoa; phylum Chordata; class Mammalia; order Primates; family Cebidae; genus Sapajus; species Sapajus apella. The sequence continues at coordinate 20,420,477 of NW_022436967.1, read as the reverse complement.
GCTGCCCCTCAGAATTAAACTGGAAATATCCACAGAAAAGGTAAAAACTCCTTAAACAGAATAACTCTCTAGCCTGAAATGTTCTAATGTTACCAAAATATTTGTTATTGTGAAAGAAAGAAGTATAAATCAACTGAGCTTAACAAAATAGAGAATTACAAAGACAAATGTTAGCACTGTCTAGGGTAGAGAAAACCTTGGTCATCTCTAAATGGGCCTTTCCAATGTCATAGGCCTGGACACCTCTCATGTAGGTTGGGTGCAGAGGTTTTGATGAATAGACTTTGAGGTTCAGATCCAGCAGGCTATCTGAGTCTGGAACCATTAAGATTTCAATTTTTCGCCGGGCCCGGTGGCTCACGCCTGTAATCCCAGCACTTTGGGAGGCCGAGGCGGGTGGATCACGAGGTCAAGAAATCAAGACCATCCTGGTCAACATAGTGAAACCCCGTCTCTACTAAAAATACAAAAAATCAGCTGGGCATGGTGGCGCATGCCTGTAATCCCAGCTACTCAGGAGGCTGAGGCAGGAGAATTGCCTGAACCCAGGAGGCGGAGGTTGCGGTGAGCCGGGATCGCACCATTGCACGCCAGCCTGGGCAACAAGAGTGAAACTCCATCCCAAAAAAAAAAAAAA
>NW_022436967.1:20375290-20419740 GCF_009761245.1 Sapajus apella | reverse complement strand
AAAAAAAAAAAAAAAAAAAAAAAAAAAAAAAAAAAAAAAAAAGATTTCAATTTTTCTAATTATAGTCTTTCTGATTCTAAGCCCAGCCGATGACTTCCTCATTATGGTTTACTTTCTCATGTAGCTCCGTCTATAGGAGAAAAATATGTTAATCATAAAAACTGGTAGTCTTTGGGAGAATAATTTGCAATATAATTTTACAAGTTTTATTTTAATCGATCAATGTAACCAGACCTCCTGGAAAGAGCCCTCTACTGTATAGACAGTAACTGTAGAGTATTTCAGTTCCTCTCTAATTTACAATTACATATTTTAAACTAATAGAAGGTATCCTGTTTTTATTTCTCGGTTTCATGAGCTTTTGCTAATTGGATTCTGCCCCAGAAAAACTGACTCTCTCTGCAAGTGTGCTGAATCAGGTTTTAGAGCCTGTCAGTCAGAAACAAACCTCAAAGTGGTTGTTGATTCAAGATGGTAATGAAAGTTACCTCATGATATACCATGAGAGAGAGCCACTGGAAGTATCCCAGAGTCACTGTTAGCTATACATAAGCATGAAATTTCTACACAAACATGTAATATACCCAGATATAAATATTCTTGATCAATTTACAAATCTACAGAGTACTCATATATGTTTTCAAAAATTGTGAGAGTCTATTGACTTTACTTATATAAAATAATATGTAGAAGGGTATTAACAACTAAAACTTATGAAGATAACAAAAGAATTAATTGGCAATGATTGCATCTGCCCTCAATAAATAGAACGCTGTGTAATTTATGGCATATATACTTATACAAAGGAACTAGTAAGACTACAGTGTCCATTTTAACAAGTTTCTGGTTCCACCTATCTTAGGAAAATGCAATAATTGGTCTCTAGCCAATCCCACAGATTCGGAAGTAAACTGAACATCTTTGGAGAGTCTCAAAAGATTCATTTTGAAGCTTGTAAAGTCTGAGTAGAGTAAGTAGTTCTCTTGGGTGGGACCAATTAATTTTATCATTTTATTATGTGTATTGCTCCATACTTGCTTGGAATGCAAGCTCCTATAGGGCATTTACATCTTGTGTTTTGTTTAAACCTCAACACTAGGAAGAGTTCTGGTATTATAAGGGGCTTAAAAATATTTTATAAATGAATAAATGAACTTAGATGTCCAAAAGGGAGAGGGGGAGTGGCCAGCAGTAAAATAAATTATGTTCACCCTTATGTAATGTAATACATTATATAATAAAATACACTACATAATAAAATATACAATGTCATAAAATACATTCTGGCATTTAAAAACATGTATAATAATTTGGGCTGGGCATGGTGGCTCACACCTCTAATTCCAGCACTTTGGGTGGCCGAGGTGGGTGGATCACCTGAGGTCAGGAGTTTGTGACAAGCCTGGCCAACATGGTGAAACCATGTCTTTACTAAAAATACAAAAATTAGCCAGTCTTGGTGGTGCACACCTGTAATCCCAGCTACTCAGGAGGCTGAGGCCAGAGAATCACTTGAACCAAGGAGGCGGAGGTTGCAGGGAGCTGAGATCACGCCACTGCACTCCAGCCTGGGCAACAGAGCGAGACTCTGTCTGAAAAAATAATAACAATAGTAATTTTAATGACTTGAGAAATATTCATGATCTACTCAATGGGAAAAGTAAATTACAAGAAATTGAGATATGAGTATGGAAATACACTAGAAAGAACTCAGCAGAATATTAGCAGTAGTCATCCTAGATCATGTGACTGAACATGATTTCTATTATCTTCCTCTAATTTTTATATAATATCTATAGTGAACACCTATTAGTGTTACAACCAAAAACTTCAAACACTTGCGCACACACACAGAGACACAACACACGCAGTTACACAATAAATGCTACATTAAAAATGATTATCTAATAGTGATGTATATAAAATGGAATTATTTTGTGTTATTGGTGTATCAGGAATAGAATTTCTATTTAATCAGTTCCAATTGTTCTGTATCTGTAAGTCTTATGTCTCATATGTTGCCTAACACCTCCCCTACAGTGTGATTACTTGTGTGTGCATCTGTTCCACTGTATAATGGGGCATTCTTATTACAGAAGTAATCTGTGTTTCATCTTTCTGCTTTCCATTGTGTCTAGATCAATGTTTGAATCTAATAAGAGTTTACTAAATGTATTTTAATGATTGACTAAATGCATGAGGAGCTATATTTCAGGGGCATGACTTTAAGGTAAATCCAAATGTTAATAACAAGCCTAGTTTTAATAAAACTGCACTGGCAGATTCTCTGCTTGCAAGTAAATGAAATTTAGAATTCATAAAATGTTTAGATGGTCCTAAATCTTTAGCAGGTTTTTGCAAGTGATGATGAAATTTACCTGACACACAACAAAGGACTATTAAACTGGAAAAGATCACGAAGGTTATCTATCAATCTCCTAATTTTTAGGGGAGAACTAGAATTCCAAAGAGATTATTTAGCTTGCTGCAGGTCACTTATATCGTATTCTTCCTGACTCTTAGTTCACCACTTCATCTACTACAACACACTGTTTCTGCACCTTCCTTCTTAATATGACTCAGTGACCTGGTACTGAGAAAATGTGTGAGTAGTTTAACGCTCCAGGCTGTTGTTTAAGAAAAAGCAAACCATCTCCATGTAGGGTTAAAAAGCAAAATATTAGTGCTTTTGAGAAAAGCTGTAAGAAGCAGCAGCAGTTAAGGAAAAATGTCTAGTGTACTTTAAAAGAACTACAAATAAAGAATTATGTTATTTTTATCTTAAACCAATACATTGTATTGATGCTACTTATAAAATAAGACTTTTAAATTTATAAAGCCAAAACATTTTATTTCTTTGCTATCCTCCATACCAGCGCTATTTTTCTATTATTAATGTTCTACATCACTAACTGTGGTGTTATATACAGCAGGTCCTTGAATAATGTTATTTCATTTAGTATCATTTAGTTACAGTGTTGGTAAAGAAAAAATCAATTCCCATCCAGGGCCAATCTGTTAGGAGTTTGCACATTCTCCACATGTCTATGTGGGTTTTCTCCTGGTACTCTGGTTTCTTCCTACATCCCAAAGATGTGCATATCAGGCTAATTTTCCTGTCTATATTGTGATGGAATAGCATACCATCCAGGGTTGGTTCTTGCCTTGTGCTGTGAACTGCCAGGATAGGCTCTGGCCCCAAGCAATCCTAAACTCGAATAACTGGGTAAATGATTATCTTACTTGCTTTTATTAATCTTTCTTAAATGTATATAGAGCTCACATTTATTTCAGCGTTTAAAATTAAAGTGCTTTGGTTCCTATTTAGAAGTTGGGTGATATTTTGGGGAACAGAAATATGTCATAGGAAATCAGCCCTGGTTTAGATTATTTTGCCCATGATAAAATTGGTTTTGTTATATGTCATTTTGTTTATACTTGCAGTTTCCAAGAACCTACCAAAAACATTAACTGAGAACTTACTTTAATTACCTGTCACTGTGAGATTAAGAAAACCACAAGAAAGCATGATTAAGTCGTTTTGACCTCCATAATTAAGAAAAATAGGAATATGATAAATTTCCAAGTTTTTGGAATATTATCTTAAAATGTAAGAAAATAGATATTATGTTTGAGAAATGAATATTATGTTATTCTTTGTTTAATCCTTTGATAGTTTCCCACAGCAATCAATGACACCCAGTAGAAAAGAGCTCAGCTAGTTCTCAGATGTTAATTCCTAAATACTGTTTCTAGTATTCAGGATAAACAGAAAGTTTCTTCACTTGAAAAAAAAATAAATCAAATCTGGCTCCTGTCCACTTTTCTGATCCGTTTTTCCAATAACTTCTTATATGCACCTTTCATTCTATCCGTACAGAATAATTCATAGTACCTTGAACAGAACTTTTTACTATCTCACTCTGTGTCTTAAAGTGTTACCACCTCAAGCTAGAATGCCCTCCTGCAAATCTGAGCTCATACACCATCTTTTTAAAGATGACATCCCCAATCATCCAACTTGATTTCTAATGTTTCTCTGTGTTCTTATAGAACTCAGGTATAACCCATAATTACTTATTAATTACAAAGAGAAAAATCATTCTTTTAAATGGAGAAATCTGACAGTTTCTACTGTAACCAAGTGATCAGACTTAACATCACCAAAGATAAGCTGATATTATGTACCTCCTATTGTGATTCAATACAAAATAAAGTAGGGTGACATCAACAAAATGATGAAAAGCCCCAGATCCTCCTTCCTCCCATAGAGTCATCAACTCAACAATAATACATGAACTAATCCCCTTTGTGAAAAATCCAGAAACAAATTAAGACATTTCAGGACCTCAGACAAGCACAAAACAAACTGCATAGAGGCCAGTAAAAAAATTCCTAACACTCACTTGCCATAGTCTCTTCCACTGACTTAGCAGAGAGCAACTGGAAGAAAACTCCCAGACTTGGCTGGTACATTTTTGCACATTCAACATTTAGGCTTTTGGCAGGAGAGAGAGGGGCAGAAGGGTGTGGGGTGGGGGGTTGTCTGAGAGACTAGGTTTTATCTTATCTGTCTCAGAGTACTGACAGGATCCAACAATATTCTAGAAGTCAGGAACTGCTGACAACAAAAGAGAGCTGGACAGCTTATAGCAGCTCCAGAGAACACCAGAAGGAGGAATAAATTATAAGGTCTTGGAAGAAAGTCAACCAGTAAATCCCTCTAATTGAGATTTTACACACACAAATCTAGAGCAGATGTATCCACAGACCAGATGCGAGAGGACCTCAGAATCTCTAACATGGCTGATTGGTGAAGGTTTGTTCCTGTACAAAGCCATTTCTTTACAGAGTGAGAGAGGTAGCTATTTTTTGAAATGCACAGACCCCAACAAAAGGTAATGAGACACATAAAGAAAAAGGAAAATACAGTCCAATCCAAGGAATAAAATAAGTCTCCAGAAACCAAATTAATGAAATGGAGAGATATAAATTACCTGACAGAGAATTCAAAATAATCATCATAAAGATGTTCAACAAACTCAGGAGAAAAATGGACAAAGTGAGAATTTCAACAAAGAAACAGAAAATATTAAAAATGGAATCAAATAGAAATCTCAGAGCTGAAGAATAAAATAACTGAAGTGAAAAATTCACTACAAAGTTTAAATAGCAAACATGATCAAGCAGAAGAAAGGATCAGAAAACTCAAAGACAGGTCATTTGAAATTACCCAGAGAGCAAAATAATACAAAACAAAATAAAATAGTGGAGACAGTCTAAGGGACTTATGAAATCAAGTTTACAAATATTTGTATTATGGGAGTCTCACAAAGAGAAGAAAGAAAGATGCAGAAAGTTTATTTGAAGAAATAATGGCCAAAACTTCCCAACTATGGAAAAGGAAGTAGAGATCCAAATTCACGAAGGCCAACAAACTCCCACTAAGAAGAACCCAAAGATAACCACACCAAAAAACATTATAATAAAAATGTCAAAATTCAAAGGATGTAGAAAGCAGAAAAAGAAAAGTGATTCATCACATACAGGAGAGCCTGCATAACACTATTAGCAGGTATCTGGTAGAAACCTTTCAGGACAAAATGAAGTAGGGAGATATATTCAAAGTGCTGAAGGGAAAAAATTCCTAACCAAGAATACCATAGTCTGCAAAATTGTCCTTCAATAATGAACGAAAAGCTTCTGCACAACAGCAAATTGATATATATATTTGTTGCCATTAGTCATAGAAAATAACAAAATCACATCCTTTGCAGTAACATGGATGGAGCTAGAGGCCATTATCCTTAGCAAACCACTACAGGAACAGAAAATCAAATACCATATGTTCTCACTTGTAAGTGGGAACTAAATGATGAGAACACATGGACACAAAGAGGGGAACAACAAGACACTGAGGCTGACCACAGGGTGGAGGATGGGAGGAGGGTGAGGAGCAGAAAAAATAACTATTGGATACCAGTCTTGGTACCTGGGTGATGAAATAATATGTACATCTAACCGCTATGACATGAGATTACCTATATAAAAAAGCTACACATGCAACCCTGAATCTAAAATAAAAAGTTAGAAGAAATAAAGACCTAGATAAGCAAATGCTGAGGAAGTTTATAACCACTATATTGTCTTTGCAAGAAATGCTAAAAGGAGTCTTTCAAATTGAAATGAAAACACCATAGGCAGCAGCAGAAATGCATATGAAACCATCAAGCTGACTGGTAAAGGTAAATATATAGAAAAATAGATAATACTATAATATTGTAATGTTTTAATTCTGATACTCAAAACGCAAAAGTATAAAAAAATCACTATAACTATAAAAATATGTTAATGAATACACATTATAAAAAGATATATTTTGTGACAATAAAAAGGATAAGAGAGGTGAAAGAGTAAAGTTTTTATATGCAATTGAAGTTAAAGTTATCAGCTTAAAATTTCAGCTTATATTTGTTATGTTTTATGTAAACTCCATAGTACTACAAAAAAAAAAAAAACTTGTTAAAAACACACCAAATAAGTGAGAAAGAAATCAAAGCCTATCACTACAAAAATCAATAAAACACAGAAGAAGACAGCAAAAGACGAAAAGATGGACAAAAAAAAAGCTACAAGACAAAACAATTTGAAAAATGGTAATAGTAAGTGCTTCCCTATCAGTAGCTACCTTAAATGTAAATAAACTCCTCAATCAAAATGATACAGTAGATGAATGGATAACAAAAACAAGATCCAGCTATATGCTGTCTATATTAGACCACCTTTAGATTTAAAGGCATGCACAAGCTGAAAGTATGAAAAATTTATTCCATCCAAATGATAACCGAGAGAGAGCAAAAGTAGCCATATTCATATCAGACAAAATGAACTTTAAGTCCAAAACTGTCACAAAAAAACAAAGAAGGACATTATCTAATGATTAAAAAGTTAATTAGCCACAATTATAAATATAAATGCATGCAAATTCAGAGCACCCAAATATGTGAAATAATCATTGAGATAACTGAAGGGAGAAATAGACAGTAACACAATAATAGTAGAAGATAACATCCTACTTTCAACAATAGAACGCTGAGACCAAAAATCAATTAAAAAACAATACGTGAACAACATTATAGACCAAATTGACCTGTCAGACCTATATGGAACATTTTACACATCAGCAGAATGCACATTCCTCTCAAACTCACACAAAATACATTCTTGGATAGATTACAGGTTGGATCACAAAATAAGTCTCTTTTCAGAATATTGATATCATACTAAGTATTAATTCCTATCATAGGGAATGAAACTAAGAATCAATAGCAGAAGGAAAAATAGAAAATTCGCAAATATGTGGAAATTAAATGAAACACTCTTTAATAACAATTTAGGTACAAGAAAAAAATCAAGAGTAATTTAAAAATACCTTGATATAAATAAAAACAAAGCACCTACCAAAACTTATGGAATGCAGCAAAAACAGTACTATGAAGGAAGTTTATAATGATGAATATCTACATTTTTAAAAACAGAAAGAATTCAAATAAACAACTTAATTCTACCTCAAGGAAATTCAGGAAACTAGAAAAAAAGAACAAACTGAACTCAAACTTAGTAGAAAGGAAATAATAAACATTAGAACAAAAATAAATTAAATAGAGAATATAATAATAAGAGAAAAAATCAATGAAATTGGTTTTTTGAAATGATTAACAACATTGGTAAACCTTTAGTTACTAAGAAAAAAGAAAGAAGACTCAAATAAATAAAGTCAGAAATGAAAGAGGAGACATTATAACTGATCACAAATAAAGATGATCATAATAGTGTATAATGTACAATTATACACTGATAAATTGGAATAACCTGGAAAAATGCATAAATTTCTAAACACATACAAACCCCCAAGACTTAATCTTGAAGAAATAGAAAATCTGAGCAGACCTGTAAGTAGTAAGGAGATTGAGTCACTAACCAAAAGGCTTCCAACAAAGAAACTTCCAGGAACAGATTTCTTTACTGGTAAATTATATCAAACATGTACAGAATTAATGCCAATCCTTCTCAAACTCTCCAAAAAACGGAATAGAAGGGAACACTTCCAAACTCAGTCTATGAGGTCAGCACAAGCCTGATACCAAAACCAGAAAAATACACTATGAGAAGAGAAACTACAGGACAATATTCCTGAAGAACATAGATAGATACAAAAATGCTTGACAAAATAGTAGCAAGCTAAATTCAACAACATCTTAAAAGGTTATACACCATGACTAAGTGGCATTGATTCTTAGGATGCAAAGATGGTTCCACATACAAAAATCGGTTAATGTAATATACCAAAATAACATAATTAGGGATAAAATTTTATGATTATCCCAGTAGATACAGAAAAATTGTTTGACAAAAAGTAATACATTTTCATGATAAAAACTTGCAACGAGCTGGGAATAAAAGGAAATTACCTCAACATAATGAAGGCCATGTATGAAAAACCCAACATGTAACATCATTCCTCATGGTAAAAACCTGAAAACATGCCTGAGGAACAAGGCAAGGATGCCTACTCTCATCATTTTTATTCAACATTTTACTGGAAATACTTGCCATAGCAATTAGGCAAGGAAAAAAATAAAAGACAGTTCCAGGATACCAAATGAGCATACAAAAATGAGTTATGTTTTACTAACTACAAACTATCCAAAAAGAAAATTAAGGAAACAATCCCATTTATAATATCATAAAAAAGAATAAAATACTTAGAAATAAACTGTCCCAAACAGTAAGCAACTTATAGACTGAGTGCAAAATATTTCCAAAAGAAATTAAAGAAGATAAAAATAAATTGAAAGATACTCCACGTTCATGGATTAGAAGGTTAATATTATAAAATGTCCAATCTGTAATCTACAGATTCAATGAAAATCCTATCAAAATCCCAGGGGCATTTTTTAACAATACTAAAATTCACATGAAACCACAAAGTGCCCCAAAAAGCCAAAACAATTTTGAGACAGGAGAACAAAGCTGGAGGCATCACACTTCTGATTTGAAAATATATTACAAATATATAGTAATTAAAGCAATATGGTACTGGTACAAAGATAGACACATAGACCAATGGAACAGAATAGGGAGCCCAGAAATAAATCTATGCATATGTTGTCAACTGACCTTTTACAAGGGCATCAAGAATACACAATGAGGAAAACATTGTCTCTTTCACAAATGGGGTTGAGAAAACTCAATAATATTCACATATAAAAAATTAAAATGGACCCTTATACCATACACAAAAATCAATTTAAAAAGGATTAAAGACTTTAAGATCTGACACTGTAAAACATTCCAATAAAAACATAAAGGAAGAACTTCATTACATTAGTCTTGGCAATGATTCTTGAATATGACACCAAAAGCACATGCCACAAAAGCAAAAATAGACAAGTGGTGGGATTACATCAAATTAAAAAGCTTCTGCACAGCAAAAAATATATATAACCAACTGAGAGAAAATGCAACCTATGGAATGAGATAAAACACTCGCAAATTGTATGTCTAATAAGGATATAATATAAAAGGAACTGCTACAGCTCTATAGCAAAAAGCAAATAATACAATGAGAAAATGAGCAAAGAACTTGAATAGTCATTTCTCCAAAGATGACATGACTGACAGACTTATGAAAAGAAATTATAGGCCAATGGTCCTGATGAATATAGATGCAAAAAAAAAGGCACTAAATTGATGTATATACTATTTTTTAAATATATATATTTTTTTTTTTAAAAAAAAAAAAAACAAGTGCTAGTGAGGAAGTGGAGAAATTGGAACTCTTGGACACAGTTGGTAGGAATGTAAAATGGTTCAGCTGCTATGGAAAGCTATGGAGGTTCCTCAAAAAATTAAAAATAGAACTACCATATCATTCAACAATTCTATGTCTGGGTATACATCCAAAAGAAAACTGAAATTGGGATCTTAAAGAGATATGTGCACTCTCATGTTCGCTGCAGCATTCACATAGCCAAGATGGGGAAACAATATAAATGCCCATCAACAGGCAAATGGGTAAAAAACATGTGATATATTCATACAATGAAATGTTGTTCAGCCTTAAAAAGAGCAGGGAAATCCTGCTATGTGTCACAACATGGATCAACATTGAGGAGATTATGCTAAGTGAAATAAGCCCGTCACAGAAGAACAAATACCACTTAACATGAGATATCTAAAACAGTCAAACTCATACAAGCAGATAGTAGAGTGATGGTTGCCAGGAGCTTGGGGAGGGGTCAATAGATATAAATTTACAGCTATGCAAGATGAATACACTCTAGAGATCCACTGTACAACATGCACCTATAATTAATGATACTGTGCTGTGTATTTAAAAATTTAAGAGGGTAAATTTCATGTGTTTTACCACAATTTTTGAAAGAAAGAAATAACTTTTAAAATATCTTTTTGTATTCTTAATCTAATGAAGAAATAATCAGACAGATATATTCTATAAAACAAATAGCCTGGACTTTTGTAAAAAGGACAATATCGCGTTTTTAAAAAATAGGAAGAAGGGATTATTCTAGTTTAAAAGAAACTAAAAGGCATACTAATATATCATTTTATAAGCCTATGATTTCACTGGATATAGAATTTTTTAAAATATACATCTATAAAAGTCACTTTTAAGTTATTTTTTAGCCACAAAGTAAAGTGGCTTAAAAAACATTAATCATTTTATGATCTCTCATGGTTTCTGTATGTCAGAAATCAGAAAGATCTCAACTAGGCCGGGTGCAGTGGCTCATGCCTGTAATCCTAGCACTTTGGGAGGCCGAGGCAGGCAGACCACCTGAGGTCAGGGGTTCAAAACCAGCCTGGCCAACATGGCAAAACACCATCTTTATAAAAAAAAAAAAATACGAAAATCAGCTGGGTGCCTGTAATCCCAGCTACTCGGGAGGCTGAGGTGGGAGAATCCCTTGAGCCTGGGAGGCAGAGGTTGCAGTGAGCCAAGATCATGCCACTACACTCCTGCCTGGGTGACAGAGCAAGACTCCATCTCAGAAAAAAAAAAAAAAAGAGCTGAACTGGGGATGATCCTGGCTCCAGATTTCTCATGAAGTTGCAGTCAAATGGTGACTAGAGCTGGAAAACTAGGTAGTGGTAACTAGAGCATCTGTGAGCTGGTGGGCATCTCTTCATGTAGTTCCACGGCTTTTCCATGTGATCTTTACCCAGGGGCTTATCTAGGTCTCTTCCCAGAGCAATCAAACAGCTTTAGGGCTCCATCAAGTGTTGCAGCAAGGCAGAAGCAGAATTGCCTTGGATTCAGAAATCACAGCATCACTTTTGTTATCACAAAAGCCTGACCATATTCAAATGGAGAAGAAATGAATTCTCTCTCTTTATAGGGGACTGACAACATTCTGGAAGAAAGAGAAATTGTGGCAGTCATTTCTGGAAAATTGAATTTACCACAGACAACAATGAGGCAATTGGGGAAATTTAAACCTGGACTATATAAGAGATGATACTAAATTTATAACCAGTTTTCTTAGCTGTGATGATGATATTTGGTTACATAGAAAATGTACCTATTCTCACATGATACATACTGAAAGATTTAATGGCAGGGTCTTGATATCTGCAACTTATTTTCAAATGATTCAGCAAAATAAAAAATACAGAGAAAGAAAAAGTAAGCAAGTGTAGTGAAATCTAAGTAATCAGAGAATAAAGGTTATACAAATGTTCACTCTACGAATTATTTGTCTTTTCTATAGATTTAAAATATTTTTCTCAATTAATTGAGGAGAAAGTAAAACATAAGTCAGATAGCATTATTTTTCTGCTCACCACCATCCAATCTTCTCTCTTGGAGTAGAAGGCAGGCGTCTTACCAAGGCCTACAAGATCCTATGTAATTCCCAAAGCTTACCTCTCTGATTTCATCTCCAGGCAAAGGAAACAGCAGTACAAAATCCCCAGGAGTGTGCTTGGGGTATTTTAGAAACAGCAAGTTGTCTACAATTTCCAACTTTTAATTGATGTTTCAAATATCTTATACTTAAATCTTTGTGTACACTTCTTAGAGAGTTCCTATTTTGACCTCATCTCCCTGCCCACTCACTTCTTTCTTTGTAGTGGAAACGTCAGCCCTAAAAGAACTCAGTCAAAGCCAAATCATTTCTCACTGCTCCCAAAAAGGCCTACAAATTTGGCTCAGGAGAGGGAAACTTGGCCAGCAAGGAAATTTTTTTAAAAGGTCCCAGTTACACTCAAATTGGGAGTTTCACTAAATTGGTATCCCCTTAGGATGCTTAATGTTCAGCTTCAATCTTACCTTCAGGGCATATGATGTTATATCATATTTGAGATTTAGATTGCTGAGGCATTCCCTATCATAACTCAGTAGATTTTTAAGAGTTTACTTTGCAGAGTTTAATCCACAGTTTTTTTGGGGTCTGTTTTTGTTTTTGTTTTTTTGCCTGGTTGCTTAGGCTAATGCTGCTTCGTCCTCTGAATAAACTCACTTGCCTGTGGTCCTAGAGTGTGGGGCCACCTGTTGCAGATGTTAGTGATTTCCTACTTTGGGTGGAGGCCCTCACAGAAGCTTTATTTGCATAGGAGTATATTTGCTCCTCACATTTTGGTCTTGGATGTCCGTGGAATTGTTGGTCTTTATGAAGGTCATATGATTACTGCTTTCAAGGGAGGTATTAGTAACACAGATAATTGAATAATTGGGTGCTCTGAGTTCCAAAAGGAGTGGGTTTGCCACATCTTTTCTTCCAAACTAGCAAACCCAGGGTTAAGTAGGGCTTGTTGGTAAATGTAGCCTGTCAGGAGCTCACGGCCAGATAGGGGCCAATAAGCAGTGTGGGTCTCCTGGGATGACAAAAGAGGGACATGCGCACTGCTGTTCTCTTGCTGATTCTACTCTTCTATGTCCTCTTCTGTAAAAATATTAATAACGCTATAATAATAGAGTTCTTTCTTATGAGAAATTGATTATTTAGTAGACATTAGAAATTAAGTTTTCAAAAATATTATCAGGCCATCTCAGTGCTCACTGCAGTTGCCATTAGTAAACATAGTCAAGGTGGGATTCTCTATCCATAGTAAAACAAAGGGCTGAGGCATTCATTTGGCATAAATAGGACAAATGCCAGGGAGGCTTGCCCAGGTATCCTTTGTAGTAAAATTGTGATTCTGAGATTGTTTTCCAACTTGGCAACAGCCTTAAACATCTTGATATCTTTTAATGTTATGATTCCACTTCTAGGGATCTCTCCTAAGGAAACAGTGCTAAATACAGAAAAAGGGCTCCTTGTAATGGGGACAGAAAATGGAAACAACATGAATGTCCAATGCAGGGAAAATGTTTAAATAAATCATACCTACTTAGATTACTGTACAGACTTAAAAATTTATGCTTATGAATAATTAGGTAATAACAGGTACAAAAGATGTATAAAAAGGATACAAAATTATACATAAATGGCAATTTTTTACAAAATTATTAAAATAATGAAAAGAAATGGATCTTTGAATGTTGAGGATTGGGTATATTTTTCTTTCTTCTCTTCTGTATTTTTAAATTTTTCTTTAATGATTTTATGTCACTTTTTCTAACAAGGATAAAGCACTGATTAAAAGTGCTAAGACGAGCTCTTAGCAAAGAATTCCCATCTAATTATGTGCTAACATTTATATGAATCATTTTAAGATAATATATTAAGGGTTTCATTAAAATAATACTTTCTGAGTATATAAGGAATCTTTTTCTTCACATTTCAAAACATTAACTCCTTCTAAAAGTCCACACTAATAATATGTCAACTATCTGTGATCCTACTTCTCCCTGTAACAACTGTATGGATTTCAGACAAGAACAAGGGAATAAATAAGAAAGGTCCCTTGAGAAGTGAGAGAAGACAAAAGGAACTTACTTTGTGCCAGGCAATGTGCTACATGCTTTCATAAAAACCTTATTTAATTCTCACAACAACTTCTATGAGGAGATGTATATATATATATATATATATATATATATATATATATGTGTGTGTGTGTGTGTGTGTGTGTGTGTGTGTATGTATGTACATATATGTATATATATGTATGTATTTATATACACACACACATATATATGTTATTTTACCCTAGCAGCAATTCTGTTAGATGAGGAAACTGAAAATTCTGATAGATGAAGAAACTGAATTTCAAAGGTTATACAATTTGATCAAAAGAAAACAACTAAGAGACAAATCCATGTTCTTTCCACTGTCATTGTGCTTTGTTGATAGAATATCCCTGGTCCACACTCATTGCCTTAGCTAACCCCATTTTTAAACAGAATTTGGCCACACTTCTTAGTCTGGTTTCTTATCCTAAAGGATGTAGTCTACACAAACATTAGAACATCACAGAAAGAAGAGAAAGAATGCTAGAGCAGTAGCAATGGGGAATGAAAGCTAACAAAAGAGTAAACCACACAAACAGAAAACAAAAACAAAATACAACCCTGTTAAAAAGCAAACCAGGAACTCAAAAAGCATAGCTATATAGCAGTATGGAACTATTTTATGACAAAATATACAACCCTATATCATGCTGAAGTAATCGTTATATTCAGTACTTTATTTTCCATATACTCCATAGGTACACACTGTATACAGTACGTATATGTATTAGGAATGTAATATATAAAAATTATTTTATACAATGGGTATCACTGCTCTTTCCTTTAAGTGTTCTGGATTGATGAGGTTTTGTTCATCAGTTTCTCTTGCTTTGCTCTTGTAATACATACAAATCCAGTAGAAGAATTACAAGCACAAGCTGATTCTTAAACTGAGAAACCAATATCCAGAGTCAGAACTTGCTTTTTGTTTATCTACCTAACTAAAAGCTGAAGAATAGATGAAGCAGTGATTCGGTTATTGACATGCTTTGAAACATTTTGCTAGAACAACTTAAAACTGGAATTGAAGCATCAACTGAAGATTTCTGTGCTACTGTGGTTTAAATTGAATGCTGCGCTTTGTATAAACATAATTTTTGTGGTTTAACTTTAGGCTGTTCTCTGCGGTCTTCCCATATAATGGGAATGCGTCAGAAGCACAGCTTCGTTTCCTGTGTAGGCTGGAAACTGTTAACTGCAAAGTTTGGAGACAGTCTCAGAGAGCTCACTGCCATATGTTAAACTAAACTTGATATGAAAAATCATATCAGTTTCCAGTTTCCCAGAACATTAAAAAGAAAAAAAAAAAGGAGCTCAAGCTTTATAAATATAAAAAGCATCTGTCTGCACAGGAAATTCTACTCTGTTATTTTGCAAATGATCGCTACTTATATTTACAAGAGAAATCAGATCTGATGAACTATATAGGAAATAACACATTATTTTGTTCATAATTTTGAAATATATATTTATAATTCTGTACAGCTGGCTGGACTGTGAACTAACTATCATTGTACAGAGATCTCAACAGTGCTGCCCAGCATGATCTTAAAGCATTTATGTTTCCAAGTGAAAGGTGATGGAATATTTTGACAGCATGCTGCTAACTTAAACATTTTTATTTCATGTAATTTTTGTTTCTAAGTGCTCCCATCCACCATTTCCAAGACAAGAAGACTCATGAGCATTCACAAGATAGTTGGCACTGTTTCATTCTAATTTTTACTTCTCCTTGACTTTTTGAGCCTCAAAAGAATTCTCCCTGTAGTTGCTCACCCAGGTACAAGTGTCCTTGAGTTAATCTTTGGTAGCTCTTTTTAGAATCCGACTGTGACTAAAGTCGGATTCTGTGACTGCCTTCTTGCCTGCCTCTCCACTGTCACCTATAATTTTGTCATTTCTTTTGCTCTGAACCAGCTTGCTCTGCTAAAAGCCATCCCTTCCTTTCATATTTTATAAACCTCATAAGATTAACAGCCAAAATCCGTGACCAGAACTCTGATCACATACCGTCTACAGAGGACTTCACGCAACCTTGATGATACCCCATATTTTACCATCAGCTGTCTCTCAGACTTGACTATAAACCCTCTGGTGTACCTCATCAATTCAATGCTCCACTGTTTATCCTTGATTTCATTGTTTTCTTGCCTCACAGGTGTACCTAGAGACTTTTTCCAACAGAATCTTTCTGCCTTTTTCACTTACTAGCCTATCCATACCAGTATTCCCAAGCAAACTCCCTTTAACCGTAAAACCATTACTTTTTTCTTCCGATTTCTTCTTTCCTCTTTCCCACCTTTGTCTTGCCTAGTTTTTACTTATCTCATTTTTCTAGTAACTTAAGGCTCCTCTTACCCTCAGTTCCTTTTATTGCCATTCTTTTCTCCAAAATCAGATTAATATCATATATTAATAATAATTAGTCATCTGTCACTAGGTAGTGCCCACATTTATTAACTTCTCTGGCTTAAAAGTCACTGTCTCTATGTTCTTTTCTTTCCTAGACAAAACTTTGAAGAGTATCTTTTCTCCCCCTACATTATTATAAAAGGATTAAAATGACTCTTCTAGGTAAAAATTACACCCATATTCTCCTATCTCGCACACCGGGAGGCACATGCCATGAGCCCTCCTTGATAGGGGTGAAGCTAAACCATATCCTTGTCACAACTGATAATAACCTCAGTTGTGTGATTTGCCTCCGCCTGTTCCTGTGGGCATGCAGACACAACAAACTTCTCTCTCAGCCTGGACCTGTGCTGGAAAAGAGCTTGACACCCATTCAAACAGGCATTTCCACTGTGAATTAGAAACATTCCGAAGAAGAGACTTCAAATAAATGTGTGTTCTCAGTGTGGAATGGTTCTTCCATGTTTACAATTGTTTGTGTGTCTTTTTCTCTGTGCCAATTTCAGGTGACTGGAGACTGCTTAGTTGGTCTGTGCTATCCTCACTCCACTTTGGCCAACATATTGTACATTCTTACCTCCGAAGTGACAAAAAATGTAAATCTGTATCATTATGCTTTATTAGCTTTAGTAAAAAGTTTCCCATGTTAAGGTTAAAATTTTGGGCAATTATTTGTACTCCTCTAATATTTATTTAGATTAAAATAATTACATAATTATTTTAGTTACCTTTCTTGAAGTTTTTAGAAAAACCTGCAAGCAAACATTCACCTATGTAACAAACCTGTACATCTTGCACATGTACCCCAGAACTTAAAATTTCAAAAACCCTGCAAGCAAACCTATCCCCTACGTATTTTGTCATACTTCATCCATACATTTAACATTACAAATTCTTTTAACTGTTTCTTCTTAAATTACTTTGCACTATGCCTTTATATCATTATCTGCAGATTGAAAGTTGCATATTATTATGGCCAAAGGTCATTTATTATCTAACCTTTCATCTTGGTGTTGATGATGGTCAGTTCATTAAATTGTTCTTCTCATCCTGGAAGAATTAAGCCCTTATGCCCTTATGAACCCATTGCATGTGATGAGTTCATTTCTCTAGCTTTGTACCATTGTTGTGAGAATTATGAAAACAGGCATTTGATTTTCTCCATAGTAATATAGAGAGATAATAATATAGAGAATGTAGAATGTTCTCAAGAACTGGTTAAGAAAGGCTACCTTAAGAAATATTTATTAAACTTCTAATGTGAGACACCCACTACATTAATAGATAAAACAAAAAAGCTTTGTAAGCCATAACCCCTTCTCTTAAAGAATTTACATTTCACTTTATGAGATACGAAATAAACATCTGAAAAATAATGAAATTTGAGATTGACCATCTCACCATCAACTTGAAATTTGAAAGAAAATGAAAATTATGTGGACTTCATCAATAATAAAGGTCTTCAGGGAGAAGGTAGATTTAAGTTCAAATCTTAATTTGGATTTAAATTAAAATTGAAAATAGACAATGAATTATCTCTGAATTGTGAGGAAATGAGGAGGCATTCAGGACAAGGAAGAGCAAAGCCGTAAGACAGTAACAAGCAAATCAGATGACAGAACCAAAAGTCACAAGAAAATCATTTAAATAATCCAAATATCAAATTTATTAACTATTTAAAAAATAGGGAAAATGTCAGTCTCATAGGGCTGTGGCAAAGATCAAGTTTGTGATGACAATGTACATGAAGGTACTGGGAAATAAGAGACATTAAGGGCTCCTGGTAAATAGGATAGGATTCTTAGGATAAAGACAGATTAGGAAGGATTTTGCCATTTGCCTTTTTCTCATCAAAATGGCATGCAGATTATATCAGCACCCTCTATGCTGTAAAGCATAAATTTATTCTAGAATATTAATCACCAAATCAAATGCAAAAGCATCCTTCTACTGAGTTTTTTCTTGTCTTTGATGAAATCATTGGGTTCACTGCTTTTATCAGTTTTCATTTGAGTAATATTTAAAATGCTTTTTTAATCTCAGTTTGAGGGCCCTCAATCAATGTCAGCCTCTTTTAATTTGGTTTAAGATTATAGGAAAACATCATGACTCTAGGAAAACATCATGACTCTACAATTATTATTATTATTATTTTTTTTTTTTTTTTTGACGGAGTTTCGCTCTTGTTACCCAGGCTGGAGTGCAATGGCGCGATCTCACCGCAACCTCCGCCTCCTGGGTTCAGGCAATTCTCCTGCCTCAGCCTCCTGAGTAGCTGGGATTACAGGCACGCGCCACCATGCCCAGCTGATTTTTTGTATTTTTAGTAGAGACGGGGTTTCACCATGTTGACCAGGATGGTCTCGATCTCTTGACCTCGTGATCCACCCGCCTCGGCCTCCCAAAGTGCTGGGATTACAGGCGTGAGCCACCGCGCCCGGCCGTTACCGCAATTATTATGGACAGTAGAGCTAGACATATTTTGACAACAAAAGGAAATGAATGGAGTTTGCTTTCTGAGTTATCATTTAAGTTCTGGGTTTCAGATCATGATAAATATTTCAGATTAAAGGTAATCCTGGATCACAATTATAAAGTATATCAAGGCTGCAACACAAGTGCTGCTGGGATTTTTTTTTTTTTTTTTTTGAGACGGAGTTTCAGTCATGTTACCCAGGCTGGAGTGCAATGGCGCGATCTCGGCTCACCGCAACCTCCGCCTCCTGGGTTCAGGCAATTCTCCTGCCTCAGCCTCCTGAGTAGCTGGGATTACAGGCACGCACCACCATGCCCAGCTAAGTTTTTGTATTTTTAGTAGAGACGGGGTTTCACCATGTTGACCAGGATGGTCTCGATCTCTTGACCTCGTGATCCACCCGCCTCGGCCTCCCAAAGTACTGGGATTACAGGCTTGAGCCCGGCCGCTGCTGGGATTTTTTAAAGGGAAGCATTCTTATGAGAGTCTTGAAGTTCTCAATGAAAAATGGAAGATTTGAATGAGTTTTCCTGGATGATCATGATTCGGTTAGATGAAGGAGTTAAGAAGGCAACTATCTGCAGAAAGAATAATCCTGGAGTGTTTAGAAAATCCAGGAGGGGCTTTACTGAAATGGAAATCTAATATTGGAGAACAATGAGAAATAAAGTTGGATAGTTACAGTTAATATGAATGAGTAACTAATTCAGTCACCACACACACCCTACTAATTTCTTAAACATATTCTGTGGGTTTCAAGGATCCACGGGAAAAAAAAAGCATAAGTCCCTTTAAAAATTGTATTATATATATGACATCCATATAACAAGGCTGAAATTAGAATCTGGATGTGTTGTTTTTTTTTTTAATTGTGGTAACATATACATAATGTAAAATTTATATCCTAATCATTTTTAAGTACATAACTCAGTAGTGTTAAGTACATTCACATTGTTGTGACACAGATCTCCAAAACATTTTCATCTTGCAAGTCTGCAACTCTATATCCATTAAGCAATAATTCCCTATTCCTCCTGCTCCAAATCATTAGCAACTACCATTCTGTTTTATATCTCTATAAATTTGACCATTCTAGTACCTCATTTAAATGAAACCAAACAGTATTTTTCTTTTTGTGACTGGCTTATTTCACTTAGCATAATGTCCTCAAGGTTCGTTGATATTACAGCATGTGTCAGAATTTCCTTCCTTTTTAAGATTGAGTAATATTCCATTGTGTATATATATCACATTTGTTGTAGCCATTCATCCATTGATGGACACTTGCATTGCTTCTGCCTTGTGGCCATTGTGTATAAAAGCTGCAGTGAACATGGGTGTACAAACATCTCTTCAAGACCGTTTTTAGTTGTTTTAGGTATATACCCAGAAGCAAAATTGCTGGATCATATAATTCTATCTTCAGTTTTTTAAAGAATCATTATACTGTTTTCCATAGCAGCTGCACCATTATACATTCCCACCAGCAGTGCACAGGGATTCCAACTTTTCCACAACCTTGCCAACATGTTTTCTGTCGTTTTAATAGTAGCTATCCTAATAAGGTTGAGATTATTTTAGTATTGTCAAGTATTGTGATTTATTCTGCTTGCAAGCTAAAAGTTGGCCAGCTGCAATTCATGGATGCTGGAAGAAGGCATGAGGTTAAATATAAGGGATAGCAATAGCAATACCCAGAATATCAGATATATTACATAAGAGGAACTCCAATGGTAGAGAACCCAAATATCACATAATACGTAATAAACCTGTCTGATTTTGCCCTAGAAAGAGTCATGATTCTTATTCTGGTGGGCAATAGACAAATCTGACCTTTGCTCTGGGGGGAGACACTATTCCTGTCTTTCAAGGCTGCTTACTTTACGAATACCCTTGAAAAGATAGTCCAGGGGGAAGAAAGGCAGTCAGTATCTTTGCTTATAAGATTTACATAAATAGAACCATTGAGAGCCCGCCATAATGAATATCTTCACATGTTTTTAATATTATTAGTACTACATAAGAAAATATTTATTCCTATAAATCAGATATGATAGTAATCTATAATTTGAGGTTTGCAAAAAATAGTTTTAATTAAATTACATTGTAATCCAAGCCCTCATTCTGCCATAATGACTGGAAATCTAACTTCAGTCATCTGACCAATGGTGAGAATTTGGAAGTGGTAAGGGAGGGAAGGTGGAGGTCCACTCCCAATTAAACTTTTTTAAAAACTAGAAAAATTTTGATGCCCGGGAATGAAGTAATATCCTGTAGTCTTAAATCTATTATTGTGGTCAATATATATGTATCCTAGGCTTAAATGAGCAAGACTAATAAAACCCAATAAGAAACAACCTCACTCTTTTTCCTGTGCCCATCCCTGTAAGCCAATCTATAGAACTAGTTATTCCCTTTTCACCGGAAAAAAATCTAAAGTAAGCCTCAACATTTTTTGGTTATTCTCAGATACTAAAAAGTTCTCCGGTCACTTTAGCTATGAATAAGTCTCAATTTAGTAAGTAATATATCCAATATTATATAATAATCAAAGTACTAAATGTAATTCAAGGTTAAAACTTCTAACCCCTGCCCTCATTCTACAGCTCTACTTGACTGCAAGGAAGGCTTTTCAATGGGAAAACAAGGGTGATAGACTGTCTCTATTTCCTACCTTACTCCTCCAGTTAACACCGATTCTTAACACATCTGGGTTCAAAATAGAAGGGGAGTGCAGGAGGAAGAGAGATAAGAGCCAAAGAAAGTTACAGGTTTGTTTTTGTTTGGTGGTTTCTGTTTCTTTTTCAACCTTTGTTTTAGATCCAGGGGATACATATGCAAGTTTGTTAACTGGGTTTATTTCCTGATTCTGAGGTTTGGGTTTCAAATGATCCATCAACCAGGTAATGAGAACAAAGCCAACAGTTGCTGGTTTTTCAGCTCTTGCCTCCCTCCCTTCCTCTCCTCTCTAGCAGTCCCCAGTGTCTATTATTGCCATCTTTATGACCATGAATATCCAAAGCTTAGCTTCCACTTTTAAGCGAGAACATGTGGCATTTGGTTTTCTGCTCCTGCATTAATTCGCTTAGGATAATAGCCTTCAGCTACATCTATGTATCTGTGTTGCTGCAAAGGATATAATTTCATTACTTTTCATGGCTGTGTCATATTCTGTGGTTTACCTTTTTGAGTGGTACAAGGAAGAACACAGATGGAGCTAGGAGAAAATTCAGTAGCCTGTTCAAAATAGCCAGCTAAATGCCAGAAAGTAATATTTTGGAGACAAATGTGGTTAGATAGGTGGCTTTTCAATTTAGCTTTGGTTTAATCTTGAGTCTTCTCAGAGCCCAGATAAAAGCCTAAGAGGAAAGCGCCACAGGATTGGGTCATGTAGTACATCTACTGTGTACCTAGTTGTACAGACATTTTCTAGAGGCTGGCGGGTGACTGAATATCAACTAGTCCATTTCTCGACCAGCTTACCCTTTCACAGGCATCTTATTTTTCAGTGATAAACACTCTAATATCTCTTAAGTGCCCTCATCTAAGCACACGGGAAAAAGAGGGAAGAAACCAAATATTTCTGAGTTCTAAAAGCCAGAGTTTGTGTCCCCTGCAGTAATAACCATTTACCATAACTACTGTCAGTTACCTTTAAAACTATAGCTCTTGCCAGTGACTCATCAGGCAAAATGTCACCTCATAACACAAACTAATCCTTGATAACCAAAAAGCCAAATAAATCAGGTATCTCAATGTAAAGGAGAGCAGAGCCTCAGACTTGTGGGGGACTCTACTCACAACTCTCAGGGCTCCATGAGGAAGACAGAGCACTCCAAAAATAAATCAGTGGCACCTCTCCTGTGTTCCTCGAAGGGTATCAGGGTCACCAGAAGTCTCTTTTAGGTCTCTTCATGAGGCCACCAGAACTCTATTACCTCTTAGTAATTTCCCGTCTACTGATCACCAAATGGAGGTAGGGGCTTGAAGAGGAACATAACTAGAATGCAAGGAAACTGGATGGAAGATCAACAATGGTAAAAAGGAAGGAGGAGTAGCAGGAAATGGAAAGAATAGGTCTGAGAGGAGCCAGTTCGAGGAGATCTTGTTTCCCTAAAAGGCCAATGAAGTTCTACATTATCTTCAGCAAAAATCATGCCGACAAGAAAGGAAGCAGACAGAAGGGCTGAACATATAGTTGACATGGGTTTGAGAAGCTTCCATTGACTGAGAACTTCCCATGGGAGAAGCAGGATCCAATAGAGAGACCAGAGAGGCCTCGAAGGAATTATAACCTGAATATCAACTTCCAATTAAGCTCACTTCTGATCATAAAGCTGTTTTAAAAATCTTTTCAAATATTATCAGATTTCAGCTGGGAAAATGGCAAATATTCTTGGCTCTATTTTCTCCCTTAAACCAGTAATATTGGACTAGTCTTATTTACCAGAGATTTACATAAGTTACATGAAAGTGAAAAGCATTTGAATTACTACATTTTTTAGCAGTTTTAGGTATATTTAATTAATATAAGTGTCCATTTATCTAAGCCAATTGAAACTCATTTAAGGGATTTAACAAATAAAACAAACCAAAATTGTAAACCAAAGGTATACCTAATAATTGACCCAAGACCAAAACTAATAATGTCATTTATGGTTTAACCAAGGACTCACAAATCATCTCTGCAGAGGTGCAAAAATACAGCCCTCTCAAGATCCAGAGCCACTTCCCAAAGACAGCCAAAAGAGAAAAAGATTTAGACAATACTTTGAGAGCTGGCAATAATAGGTACACTAGCTACATATGGGGTCCAACCTACATTTTTGTCTGGCCATATTTTGGGGGCCGGGCCATTTTTCAGTTGGTTCAGCATGGAAGCAGGCTCAATAAAATGCATACCCCTGACAGGCAGGAAGCCAAGCCAAGTACTCAGGACACGAATCGAAACAAACAGGAAAACAAAAGCTGTTCATGGGAGGGAAACAATTAGTAAGAAATAGGCAACCCAGGACCAAACTTCACAATTCAAACATTTTTCCTATAGTGACTCAAATCAATAATACCATGGAATGCTCATTTCCAGAGATTAAGAAAGCAAAGTCCTTCATCGCCACAGGTAGTAATGACAATATTAATATAAATGGTATCTCCTGTCTCCCACAAAAAATGTGAGATGCCTCCAGCCACAAACACAGTAATCTGTGACAACAGGCAAACAACATGGGGATGGGAGTTTTCCTTTATTAACCAAGCAATGAGGACAAGGACTTCTTATAAGACAAACTCCCCTGAGAATTGAAATGACTGAAGAAAACCTTTGGGTTCCAGACTATCTAACTGGCTGCCTGACACAAGCCAACACTTGCTCTTCCCCAAAATGGGGAATAATAAATCCCATTAATACTGCATTGAAATTTTTGCTCAAAAAAGAAAACCAAACTTTACTTTTAGTGTATTATCAATGCGAACGTGAATTGTAATGGAACTTTATACATAAATCTATGAAATTTGTCATCGTTTGACCACGCAAGATTCCCATACACCTTTCATGTTTTACATTTTTCCCCAACTCTGTTTATCTAATTTTATTTATTTTTTACTCCTTCAGTTTGAAACCTTTAAATAACTTCAAACTAGGCAAAATTTTTTTAAAACACACATTTTATGTCTTTATTACTTTCTTCATCAAAAGCACATCTTGCTTTTGTTTATACACTCTGTATACAGAATTGTTTTATATCTAGTAGTAATATAACTATATATATTAATTATAATTTAACTATTAGAACTCTAATTTCTAGTAAAAACTCTGAAAGTAATTTTGAACTGTTTTATATTGGTATTTATAAATAAAAACCATTTTATAATTTTTCAGAAAGATGGTTCTTCAAGTTATTGCTTTTTAACAGATCTAAATATATTTAGCTTTTCTGTACAATATAAAAATAACATGTCAAGGTATATAGAATTAAACTCATGTTTCATAAGTAATACTTCAGTTTTTAACTTACGAATGATTCAGATATTTTATGACTATGTATTACTTAATTTAGCATAGCATGACTTTCAGATTTGAAATAATTGAAATAAATTATGAAACTATGACACAGGTACCCTCCCTAATGTCTTCCCCAGTCATCTTGGGTCCCAAGTAGCCATGCGGCGCCCAGGAGGACTATGAAGGTTACGGCCTGAGTCCTGAATTTGCATACCGGGTATAGAGGTCAGGACAGAAGACAGAGCTGTGAAGACTACCTGGAGAAGCTAACCACTCTCGAAATAACCAGGAGGCAAAACTGGGGCAGGGAAGAAAGGGCCATATTGGGTTTCACTTTGCTGCATGGCTACTGGTCTAGGCACTGAGAACATTCCTCCAGACCTTACCATGGCCACCCATCCAGACAGCTGAACCCAGAGGCTGTAAACCACAACATAAGCTCACGGTCAAATCAAGCATCAAATTATATTCAACTAAATTTTGAAGTCATTCCTATTTTACCAACAATTTTAAAACAAATTTATGAAATATTATCACATATGCATAATACATATAGACCTACAAACACACAGACTGAATCAGATTTCATAGCTTTCTTAAATGATTCTCATTTGCCAGCTTTTAAAGAGTTTTTCTTTTCCCCATTCAGCCTATCTATCTTCCAATTACCTATTGTCACCCTAAGGAATTGTTAACTAGGCAACAAATTTGCATTTCTAAAGGGAAACTGTTAGGTAAAACAACAAAACTTCTATTTCAAAAGCACAGAGCTAACACTTTAGACCTAAATACAGTACCATTTGCTCAAACCAAAGGGAAAGTGGTGTAGGTAAAAGTTAAGTTAGATAAGACGGCCAGAAAAGTACCTTAAACAAATGTATGACTTGTGTAAATTTAAAGCAATGGTAGGAGTTTCTAATGTAATTAGGCAGACATCTTACAAATGGAGATTTCCTGTATAGGTATTAATTTCTTTTACAAAAGGGTTTCAGGAAAATCAGTTAAATTCCAGAAAGGTGTATGCCAGTTAGATAGATGGTGATCTTTTAAACTTAGCTGTTGTTTCTTAGTTAAAATTACTGAGTTCAGGGTGGAGTCCATTAAGGAATAGGACAAAGAAAGCATTCTCTGTGCCTGTACTCAGCATGGATAGGTCTGAAAAAGAGGCAAACTTACTTTTCCCAAGGGCCTACTTAATTGTTGTGGGTATATAGTAGGTGTATATGGGATACATCAGATGTATTAATACAGGAATGCAATGTGTAATAATTACATAATGGAAAATGGCAGATGTGTCCCCTCAAGCATTTGTGTTAAAAACAATCCATTTATGCTCTTTTAGTGATTTTAAAATGTACAATTAAAATACTGACTATAGTTAACCTGTTGTACTATCAAATGTTAGGTCTTAGTCATTAATTCTAAACATTTTTTGTACACATTAACCATATCCACCACTCTGCAGAGCCCCCAATACTCTGCCCAGGCTCTGGTAACCATCCTTCTACTCTTTATCTCCATGGGTTCAATTGCTTTGAGTTTTGGATCCCGCAACTAAGAGAGAATATATGATGTTTGTCATTCTGTGCCTGGCTTATTTCACAGTAAATAATGACCTCCAGTTCTATCCATGTTATTAAAAATGACTTAATCTTTTTTATGGCTGAATAGTACACCATTGCTTTTAAATCCCACATTGTCTTTATCCATTCATCTGTCAATGGACACTTAAGTTGCCTACAAATCTTGGCTACTGTGAACAGTGCTGCCACACACAGCAGTCCAGATGTAACCATGGGGAGGGAGCAGAGGCGTCCAGAAGATGCTTCCAGTTTCCCCAATCAGGTGTTTTCCTGATATGCCCAGGCCCTTGACCTTTCTTGCCCCAGGAATGGGAAAGGGGCCCTGGAGGTGCAGTGAGATTACCATTTGAATAAATATCAATTATATCCAGGGCTATCACTATAACTGTGGGACACCCCAGGGCTTGCAGTTGCAAGGAATAACCAGGGATGTGGGCATCTCTGTGTTCAATTTCAGATGGGTGCTACTCTTACCGAAGCAAAATTGCCCTTAAAGTGTATCCCGGATAACTGGGACCAATTTGACACACAATCTTTGAAGAAGTGGCTCATTTTTCTCTGCCAAACAGCATGGTCACCATACCCTCTGTTGAGTGCAGAAGCTTCCCTGTAAGGGAAGTGCAAATTATAACAGCATTCTACAATTAGGCCTGTAAGAGTGAAGGTAAATGGATTGAGGTCCCCTATGTGCAAGTTTTCTTTTCTCTAAGGGATGATCCTCAGCTATGTAAGGCTTGTAACCTATGCCCTACTGGCCCCTCCTCAGGACTACCCCCACATTTAGGACTCCCTGTGGCTCCTCCCTCCACTAATGCTGACCAGGTCTCCTCAGCTCCTATAACTCAAAGGGAGTCAGGGAAGGCCAAAATAGCCAAGGCACCTCAAGCTACAAGAATGCCCCAACTGCCCCTACAGGCAGTTGGAGGAGAATTTGGTCCAACCAAGGTACATACCCCCATTTCACTTTCTGACTTAAAGCAAATCAAGGTGGACTTAGGAAAATTTTCAGATGACCTGAACAAGTACATAGATGTTCTGCAGGGCCCGGGTCAGTCCTTCAAATTAGATTGGAAAGATATCATGTTATTGCTCAGTCAAACCCTAACCAACAATGAGAGAGGCTGCCCTAACAGCAGCTCAAGAGTTTGGGGACACCTGGTACCTTAGTCTAGTACATGCACAAATGATGCCAGAGGAAAAGGCTAGATTCCCTACAGGCAGACAAGCAGTCTCTAGCATGGACCCTTGCTGGGATCTTAACTCAGAACAGGGGGACTGCAGTCACAGACACCTATTGACCTGCATACTTGAGGGATTAAGGCGAACTAAGAAATGCCCATGAACTATACAATGTTATCCACCATAACTCAGGGAAAGGAAGAAAACCCAACAGTCTTCCTTTCCTTGAGCTATTATAGGAGGCCTTAAGAAATTATACTTCCCTGTCACCAGACTTCATCAAGGGTCAGTTAATATTAAAAGATAAATTTATTATGCAATCAGCAGCCGACATTAGGAGTCCCCCAGTTATAGAACCTTATAATTACCTTGCACCCTAGGTGTGTGATCATCTTCTTGGCTCCCTATGTGCCAGGTTTAATCATGCTTACCAGCATAATAGGCACATTCTCACTGTCTAAATGTACTTATTGAACACCATAAGGACATGGGGACTGCTGGGATTAGTGGTCCTGTATTGGTATGTCCTTGAAGAATTAGGCCAGTGAGCCTTGGACAATGGGTGCCAATATTCCCTAGCTAGATAAGAGTTCAACTAACATAGGCCTGACCATAAAACTGCCCTAGGAGGATAAACTGCTAGAGAAGGACCTGTAAGCACAACAATCTTAACGTAATGGATGGCCACATGGCCCAGGCTGGAACAATGCCCCCAGGGCCCATGCCTCCTCTCCAATCCCACTTTCCATTATAGGAATATGCTCTAGGGTTGTGGGGTCTGTAATTAACTATTTGAGCCTCTGACCTCGTCTGACTGTAGTATTCTAGATGGAGAAGTTCTGCCATGTGGAGAGCCGATCCTAGGTGAGACAAATTATACATCATTAGATTCTGGCATCATTCAGTTGGATTGAGAAATTTGAGGGTCACAAAAAAACACAATGTCGTCGTATAGCCTCCAGTACCCACTGATAGACTCTGGCTCCATTAGGACTTAACCTGGCACTGCAGACTAAGGGAACTGGCCCTTTGCACTTATGCTACAGGAGGTCATCATAGGCAAAAGCCTGAGGGCACTACAGGCATGAGTCCCTGACTGCCACAGCCCAGTCCAGGGTCTGGGGCCACCAACACCATGCCCCCTGCAGTGCCACTGTCTGCCACGCCGGCAGCCAGGGCCATGTGTGCACATTGGGTCCCTCCCTGGGCCACCACCTCCAGGCCAGCTGACTCAGATTAGCTTGCCTACTCCTCACTGCTCCGAGGCAAGGACAGCGGCAGGGGCACCCAGGGGCAGCTGCGGCATGTGGAGCCTGCAGGACTGGCCTGGCAGGTCCCCGCACCCTCCCCGTCGATCTGTACCCACCACTCAACCCAAGACTTGGCCCCAAAAAAACAGAGCAGCCAGAAAAGGAGACTGGTTCAGAGAAAGCCTGGTGCCTGTGTCTTTAAGTCCCAGCAGCCACAATATTGAAAGGCTGGGTGGGGTCTCGCAGCCGCCCCCGGCCCAGCTGCTGCACCGCGCCCAGTCTCACACAGGCCTGTCTGTCCGCTTTCTCTCTTTAGCAGATTTAAAAGAAGCGAATGGGACAGATTTTAGCAAGTGAAATGAGTCCACTACACTCACTGCTCCAACATTTGCTCCTGGCTGGCTCACCAAAGATGTAACTGGGGGAGGGAGCAGAGGTATCCCAAAGATGCTTTCAGTTCCCCTGATACAATGTTTTCCCCAATGTGCCCAGGTCCTTGGCCTCTCTTGCCCCAGGAATGCGGAAAGGGGCTCTGGAGGCACAGTGAGCTTTCCATTCGAATAAATATCATGAACCCAAAGAGTTTAGCAGAGTGATTTTTTAGGTAGAGAGAGAGAGAAAGTGAGAGAGCTCCCACACTGCCATGGGAGGGGATCCAAGGGAGGAATCGGCACAAGTAGGATCAGTGGGTTTTTAACTTTGGAGGTATTCCTGCCCCATTCATGTTCTCGTGCACTGAGAGGAGTTATTTCAGACTTCTGCTGGAGTGATTGATCGTCGACTTTAATATCAGATTGGCTGCTAGGTCTGCAACAGAGGCCCTTCCTCCCAGAGCTTTTCACAGGCTTTTTTGAACAAAGAAGCATACCTGGAATTTCTGCCTATCCCGCACGGGAAAGTCAGACAAAGAACTTTACATTCCCAGATGGGGACGTGGATGGAGGCATGGCTCTGGGAAGCTCTTGCCTTTGAAACCACACCCCTTGGGGACTCAGTTTTCCTTAACACAGTCCCTCACAGATACCTGTTTGTTATACTGATTTTCTTTCTTTGGGTCATATACTCAGCAGTAGGATTGCTGAATCATATGGTAAGCTCTATTTTAAGTTTTTTGAGGAATTTCCAAACTGTTCTCCACAGTGGTTGTACTAATTTGCATTCCTACCAACAACGTATGAGGGTTCTCTTTTCTCCAAATCCTCACCAGCATTTGTTATTGCCTGTCTTTTGTATATAAGCCATTTTAACTGGGGTCAGATGATATCTCGTTGTAGTTTTGATTTGCACTTCTCTGATGATCAGTGATGTTGAGCACTTTTTCATATCCCTATTTGCTGTTTCTATGCCTTCCTTTGAGAAATGTCCTTTCAAAATCTTTTGTCCATTTTTTAATCAAATTATTGTATTTTCTCCTACAGTCCTGTTTGAGCTACTTATACATTCTTCTTACTAATCTCTTGTCAGATGGGGAGTTTGCAAATATTTTCTCACATTCTCCTTGGCTTCCTAGGTATTTCATTTTCTTTGTGGCTGTTGTAAGTGGGATTGTGTTCTTGATTTCACTCAGCCTGGAATTTGTTGGCAGATAGAAATGCTACTGATTTTTATACAATGATTTTGTATCCTGAAACTTTACTAAGGGTGTTTGTCAATTCTAGGAGACTTTTGGCAAAGTCTTTAGGATTTTCTAGGTATAGAATTATGTCATCAGCAAAGAGGGATGGTTTCACTTCTTCTTTTCCTATTTGGATTCCTTTTATTTCTTTCTCTTGCCTGATTGCTCTGGCTAAAACTTCCAGTACTGTGTCAAACAGGAGTGGTGAGATTGCGCATCTTGGTTTTGTTCCAGTTCTCAAAGGGAAGAGTTCAAGCTTTTGCCCGCTTAGTATGATGTTGGCTGTGGGATTGCCATAGATGGCTCTTCCTATTTTGAAGTATGTTCCTTCAATGCCTAGTCTATTGAGGGTTTTTAACATGAAGGGATGTTTAATTTTATCAAAAGCTTTTTCTGCATCTATTGGGAAGATCATTTCATTTTTGCTTTTGATTCTGCTTATGAGGTGAATCACATTTATTGATTTGTATATGTTGAACCAGCCTTGCATTCCAGGAATAAAGCTTACTTGATCATGTTGTATTAGCTTTTCAATATGCTGCTGGATGTGATTTGCTAGTATTTGTTGAGGATTTTCATATCTATATTCATGAGAGATATTGGTCTAAAGTTTTCATTTTTAATTGAGTCTCTACCAGAACTGGGTATCAGGTTGATGCTAGCTTCATACAGTGAGTTAGAAAGAAGCCCCTTACCTTTGATTTTTTGAATAATTTCAGTAGGATTGGTATCAGTTCTTTGTATATCTGGTAGAATTCAGCTGTGAATCCATCTGAGCCAGGGCTTTTTTTTTTAAATACTTTAAATTCTGGGGTACATGTGCAGAAGGTGCAGGTTTGTTAAATAGGTATACATGTGCCATTTGTGGTTTGCTGCATCCATCACCCCGTCATCTACATAAGGTATTTCTCCTAATGCTATCCCTCCCTTATCAACCCACTCCCAATATCCCTTCCCTAGTCCCCCCAACCCCTGCTATCCCTCCCCTAGACCCCACCCCCCAACAGGCCCTGGTGTGTGATGTTCCCCTCCCTGTGTCCATGTGTTCTCATTGTTCAACATCCAACTTATAAGTGAGAACATGCGGTGTGTTTGGTTTTCTGTTCTTGTGTCAGTTTGCTGAGAATGATGGTTTCCAGGTTCATCCATGTCCCCACAAAAGACTTGAACTCATCCTTTTATACAGCTGCATAGTATTCCATGGTATATATGTGCCAGATTTTCTTTATCCAGTCTATCATTGATGGGCATTTGGGTTGGTTCCAAATCTTTGCTATTGTGAGCAGTGCCACAATAAACACACATGTTCATGTGTCTTTATGATAGAATGATTTATAATCCTTTGGGTATATACCCAGTAATGGGATCTGCGTCAAATTGTATTTCTAGTTCTAGATCGGTGAGGAATCACCACACTGTCTTCCACAATGGCTTAACTAATTTATACTCCCACCAACAGTGTAAAAGTGTTCTTATTTCTCCACATCCTCTCCAGCATCTGTTGTCTCCTCATTTTTTAATGATTGTCAATCTAACTGGCATGAGATGGTATCACAATGTGGTTTTGATTTGCATTTCTCTAGTGACCAGTGATGATGAGCTTTTATTCATGTTTGTTGGCTGCATTAATGTCTTTTGAGAAGTATCTGTTCATATCCTTCACGCACTTTTTGATGGAAAAACATTCCATGTTCATAGTTAGGAAGAATCATATTGTGAAAATGGCCATACTGCCCAAAGTAATTTATACATTCAGTGCTATCACATCAAGCTATCATTGACTTTCTGCACAGAATTGGAAAAAACCACCTTAAATTTCATATGGAACCATAAAAGAGCCTGCATAGCCAAGGCAATCCTAAGCAAAAAAAAGGCTGGAGGCATCATACTACCTGACTTCAAACTATACTATAAGGCTACAGTAAAAACAGTATGGTACTGGTACCAAAACAGAGGTATAGACCAATGGAACAGAACAGAGGCCTCAGAAATAACGCTGCACATCTACAACCATCTGATCTTTGACAAACCTGACAAAAACAAGCAATGAGGAAAGGATTTCCTATTTAATAAATGGTGTTTGGGAAAACTGGCTAGACATATGCAGAAAGATGAAACTGGATCCCTTCATTATACCTTATACAAGAATTAATTCCAGATGGATTAAAAAATTTAAACATAAGACCTAACATCATAAAAACCCTAGAAGAAAATCTAGGCAATACCATTGAGGACATAGGCATGGGCAAGGACTTCATGACTAAAACACCAAAAGCAATGGCATAAAAGCCAAAATAGACAAATGGGATCTAATTAAACTAAAGAGCTTCTGTATAACAAAAGAACTATTATTAGAGTGAACTAACAACCAACAGAATGGGAAAAAAATTTACCAATCTACCCATCTGTCAAAGGGTTAATATCCAGAATCTATAAAAACTAAAACAAATTTACAAGGGCTTTTTTTTGTTAGTGTGTTCTTAATTACTGATTCAATTTCAGAAGTTGATAGTGGTCTACTCAGGGTTTCAATCTCTTCCTGATTCAATCTTGGAAGATTGTATGCTTCCAGGAATTTATCCACTTCCCCTAGATTTTCTAATTTATGTGCATAAAGTCTTGAGCCCTCATTTTAAACTGCACTTCTTCAAGTGCAGTGTTGTTTCTTTGGAATGTTCCATTGTAATTTTAAATTACCTTTAGTAAGATTTTGCTATTTCTAAAAGTGTTTGCTGTTTCCAGGACCTAATACTTACACATGTAAATGTGGGCATAGCCAGAAGGTAGATTGCTCAGTTCTTAAGAAAATAAGGATCCAATTTTTACCTTGAATCTTAGCTTTAAGTCTCATATCCTCTTAATCAACTTAGCCAATAATTTTTTCCTACATCAGCACACAAGAAAAACAAAGGTGGTAGAACACAAAAGTCCCTATAAATTTCCAAAGCCAAAGTTGGCATCTCCTGAAATATTGCCATTTTCTACCGGTTTCTGTCTGACCCATTCAGACATAAGAGGCCTCTAACTAGATCCAAGCCAGTTAATTATCAGATTCAGTCAGATTCTGGACCCAACTCAGTTTTTTTGTGACTTTCAAACCTAGTTTCGATCAGAAATTTGCTCAAACAAACTCAGAGAGCTCAAAACACAAATCTGTCACGCTTCAAATTCTAAGAGAGGACTTACCATGATCCCCAGTTGCTGTGAAAGAGCAGTGGACACAATGTGTCCTACAGTTACCTCGCTTGGTCACTCGATGCTCCTGGGGGTCACTGGAAGCTCTACTTTAGATTCCTCTTCTGACACCATCTGTTAAAAAAAAAACAACAAAAACCCTTAGACAAATTAAATTTAACAGAATTTAACTGAGCAAAAAACGATTTGCAAATCTGGCATCTGGCAGCAGCCTTAGCCAGTAAGCTCAGAGAGACTACAGTGCAGCCGCATGGTGGAAGATTTATGGTCACAAAAATGAAAGTGACATACAGAAAATGGAAGTGAGGTAAACAAACCCAGATTGGTTACAGCTCATTGCCTTATTTGAACATGGTTTGATTTGCCATTGATTGGCCAAAACTTTTTGACGAGCACAAGGGTAGATTACTGTCTATTTAAACCTGCATTGAAGTTACTGTTCACTATAGGCCAAACTTAAAATACGTAAGGAAGCAACTTTAGGATAAACTTGATTTAACAATATTACATGTGCCTATGTGTATATACATGTGTGTCTATGTGAATATCAATATAAATATATATATCCTCTAAGATATTGGCACTTCAGTGAAGTAGTTACTAAATAAAATTTTGAGATATAAAACAATGGATTTGATTAGTTTAGAAAGCAGAGAAAGTTAACAGAGCTAATTCTAACATGAATACAGTTGTTTATCATGTTCGATGTGAAATTAGAGTCAACAAACCCATGTTTTTTAGAATTCACTCACTCTAACTCTGTATAACTAATTGGCTTATTATATTAAAGTTGCTTTTAATTTCATTTTAACTCTAAATAATTGTTAATTCTGGAATTTTTTAATGTTCAATTAATTTAATGTTGTTAAATTCAATGATAATGTTATTGCTTCTATTTTCTATGTGCTTAACATTTCTCTAAAGCTGAGCAGGCCTTATCTTCCACTGTATTTCAATTTATGCAGATAGGCTTCAGTTATACAAATAGATACTTGAAGAGAACAACAGAAAAATACACAAGAATGTACACAATACACATATAAATGTATCATCTATTTACAGAATGACAGACATTGCAATTGAGTTCATATGCTAGATACATCAAGTTTATTTACATGTCATTTAATAAATAGAATGGAATTCTTCCTATGCACAGTAAACATTTCCCTGCCCTCTAAATCAGGATATTCCACCCATAATTTGCTTATCTCATTGTGCTCTAATACATTGACACTCACAGAGTATACGACAGTTGTCTCTATATTAGATCATTCCAGTTAGTGATGCTAATGTTCTTGCTCAGCTTTTCATAGGTTTTTATTTCTTCAACTTTAGAGATACAGTTCAAGACAACAGTCATTTCTTGCTGCTATTCTCTGCCAGATAAGTCAATATAGTACAATGTGAGAGTCTAGGCTTTGCATCCAGATAGACTTGAGCTTAAATCCTGTCACCTGTTGACTAGATACATCGCTTGTCTGACTGTAAAGTGGAGATGATAATATCCACCTCCGTAAGGTTTCTTCTTACAGGTGATAACAGTAAAAATATGCAGTACCTGCCACCTATTAGGCTTTCGATAAATATGTGTCTCTTGCCACCACCCTCCATAACACCCACACCACCCAACACTCACCCACATCCATCCCCTTCTCATACTTTCCTTCCTGTCATCTGTGAACTGGGCGACTACATAACCAAGATTTGAATTTCACCTAAAACAAAGACCAATTATCATAATCAAAGTATTTATTTATTCTGCATATATACTATTAATTAGCAAAACAAAGAACATAAGCTTAAAGGCTGATCTATTTGGACCTTTAGGTAGGTAATATTTGAGATGGTCCTTGAAAGTTGATGGGATTGACTGAAAGACATATGTAGAGAAGCATTCTGTACACAGGAAACTGTTTCAGGCCTAAAGCACAGCACAGAATAAGGAATGATTCAATTTGTCTGTAATACAGGGTGTATGTGGTAGAAGATAAAACTCAAGAATGAATATAGGCATGTTTTATCAAGGATTTTGAGTACCAGGTTAAGAAGTTTGATATTATGGAAAATAGGAGTTATTGATATTTTCTAAGCAAAGGAGTTTTGTTTTAGGAGGATTTCTCTGGCGTTAGCATTTGGGATATATTAGTGCTGGGAGAAACAAAAGTGAGAATTTCATTTAGGAAGTTATTAGACTGGTTCAAGCAAAAAGTAACAAAGCCTAACTCTCACACATTACTAGTGGTAATGTAAATCAGTACAATCTCTCTGACAGGCAGCTTATCAGCATCTACCAACATTACAAATGCACATACTGTTTTCCTTAGCCATTCCACTTTGAAGAATTTACCCTCTCATGTATTTTCAAATGAGTGAAGTGATAGATATACAAAGTTATTCATGATAGCATAAAACCTTAATAAGAACTTGAGTAAACTTATAGCACATCAATAGTAACAGAATTACAGCATGTATATACAATAAGAATGGGGAAGTCCCGTATGTACTAATTAGAAAAATCTCTAAGATGTTCTAAATTTTTAAAAATCAATGTATAAAACTGCGTACCATTTGCTTCCATTTGTGTTTTAAAAATAAAAAAAAATTCTGGAAGAATTCACACACACACACACACACACACACACACACACACACACGATATTGGTGGCTTCTTGTTGAATCCAAAATAAATATTAAAAACAATAAGGCCTAAAGTCAAAGTGAAACTTGTAAGATTGGATAGATAACTTATTAGAGGTTGATAGTGGGAGAAAAATTATAAAGGAAGAATATGGACTTACAAGAACAGAAATTTGTAGAAAGCCTAGTTTTGAATAGTATTATGCCATGTTACAGCATGAAGCAGATGGGTATAGATTTGCATGCTTTAAGCAGAAAGAAAATTTAAGTAATCTGTTTGGAGAATATAATTGTCATCCCAATTTTGCCAAACAGGCACCAAAATGCTTGGAGATTTATTGTTTAACCCAAAGTCACACAAGTGATGCTGTAGTTAAAAACAAAAAAACTTATTTCAAACTAAAAGTTTTAAGTAAAGCTTCAATGGAACAGATATTTAGACAAGTATAGAAAATTGCCTTCACAGCTGCAAGTGCCCTCTTTCTCCCTCACCAGTTACCCATGTACCTTCCCTAATAAGGTGAATTTTCTTATTCAGCAGGAAATATTCCCTAGACATTGGTGTTTAATGAAACCATTTATTAAAATCTTTGCAATTCTTCAAACTTCTAACATATCTGAGGCTTGACCAATTGTGATAATATTCAAGCAAAGATTTTTAGAAATTTTCCCTTAAGTCAGTATGAAATTTTGACATTTAGTCAAGACTAAATCTGTGCTTCAGATTTCATAACCTCATTAAGTGTCCTTGTGCCTCTTATGTGCAGTTCTGGCTACTTACTATTATGTGAAGGGTTAACATTTCTAAAAAGAAAACATTTATAAACCCTAGTTCTTTTTCACATGCTGGTTTAGCTACTTCCTCAGATAATTTACTTTCAGTAAGTATAACCCTCCATTATATAACAGTATTAACTTATAGATTGATTTAACTATCAATAAGTTATTTAAAGGAGTTATAATTTAAAGCAAGAATAACAAATAATAAACCAAATGTGAGTCTACCACTGCAAAATTTTTAATAGATATCTGGTTTAGTTATAGGCTTTTATGAACTTCTCACCTTTTATCCCCAGAGCTAGAAACTTCTATCAGGGTATTATTTTCACTGCAGCTCCAGATGCCAGCAGCTTTGGCAGTAGGTGTCCTCTAGTGCTGACTCATAAAGGTTTGAAATTTTTTATATTTCTGGTCTTTCCCCCATCTCTATAGACATGCCTTTCTAGGTACTTTGCTTGTAATTAAGTCTTTATACAGTACCTTAGCTGACTCTTGTATCTGGGTCAGTCTTCTCACACCTGCAAAGTCCTAGGAGAACTACTTCACTTAGATTTTCTTTGTGCTAAACTTTATTTCTTAAAATGTCTTATTTCAGTCAAAACAGATGTGGCTTGCATAGGCCCAGTCAAGCCCCAGTATTTTCTCTCTAATAAAGGAATAGTTCCTGGGTGACTTTGTTAATATCTAGCAAGTGTTTATTCTTTAGTATTGTTCTTTTTGTCCTTTGAGTCTTTACTTTCTACTTAAAGAACTCACTTTCTATACCAAATTAGTACTCTCAAAATTTTTCAACATTTCACAAACCACTTCATTAGAGGGTCTGTCTTAAAATAAATAATTTTTTTAGAACTGTAAATGTTTGAATATTTAGAAACTTAACAATTGATCACTAGCTTTTTTAAGCCTAGCATTTTTTAAAATCACAAAATAAATCTATTTGTTTGGTATTTTGATACCCCTCTCCCCCCAGAGTGAATTCAGCCTTATGAGTAGATACAATTAATTGAAACCTCCTCATAGTGAAGCTAATCTTTGTGATTACCTAAATTTAATTCATTCACATGAGCCCAAATCAAATTTTCACGTGGGTCAATTTTCTCAAAGGATTTTTTTCTAAATTCTGTCAGGTTTTTTAAGTTAAATTAAACACATTTAGAGATGTTTAATTATCTTCCTATATCTATTATGTTGTAGAGGCAGTGGTTTAAAATGAAGAAGCAAAGTGTTTTCTGATTGAAAACAAAGATGTTTTCGTTGCAAAATTGAATATAACCTTTGTGCTACACTCCTGCTTAAAAAATGATTTCTATTAATCATTTTTAAATCTATCACAAGATGTAACTGTGTTCATTATCTGTCACTTTCTAACTCTAACAGAACAGGAACAGCTATTGTCTGGTCTCTAACTGCAATAGGATCTTTCAGAGTAATATAGAAAGAACATTAGAACAGCATGAGCAAAGATATACACTTCAAAATTAATCGAAAATTAGTGATCTGAGAACTGGAGACATTCTCATGACATGTAAATATTTGTTCAGCAGCTAAAGTAATAGCCATGCATTAAACCAATAGAAGTACTTTTGACACCTAACAAAAATGTTAATTGATCATCAATCATTAGCTTATAATAAAAGGGCTGAACTTGCAGTTCTGAAAGTATAGCCAGAAAAATTAAGTGAGAGACATTAATGTTATAAAAAAGACAAACTTCTCCAAGCTAAATTGCTTTAAAGTACATTGACCTCATCACTGTACCTTTGAAACCTGTCCCTAATTGAGAGCAATTGATTTACCCTTCCAGCTTTCCTTTAAAGCCTATCAGATCCCAAATTCTAAATGTTAAAAGCCCTTTGCCAAATTATTCTGCAATTGAGCTTTCCTTTGAGATTCTGAAGTGATGACTAAGGCACAAGCCAGCTAGAAAAACAGTACTCAAAGAATTTAAAGCTTAGAAATTAAGGTGACATCTTTTTTCTCCTCCTGGAGAAGGTGATAAAGTGAAATTAATTTTTAGCATAAAATAGTTGTAATAGCACAAAAATATAAAAGATAATAGACACCAAAAAGTGCTGTGGGAGGGACAAACATGCCAAAATTTCTAACATCTACCCACATCCAGAATAAAAAGGTAAAGTTCCTGGAAATTAAGCAGGATTTGTGCAGAGGACTTTTGGCAAGAGTCGTGCTATATGGTGAGCATGATCCGACCACCCTCTACCCATGGGAGAACAGAGGGGTGGCTGCCTGCTCTGCTGCTCAGCTGAGCTTTGGTTTGAGGGTCACTGAGACCATCAGAGAGCTTGAGAGGGGTGTCCCCTGTAGAAAGGGAACACAGTAGAGGTTGGTGTCTGCCTTACAACTAATAAATCCAAAGTACAAGAGAGATATTGGCTAAAGTGGTATCAGAAGAAGAAAAAACCATATATGAGAATTATGTGCCCTCTTTTCCAAAGACAGATCAGAAGCTTCCAAATCCATGAACACAAACGTGCAGCTATTAAAAGGAATATTAGCCTAGAGTCCTTTTAAAATAGACTCTGCTCAAGAGGGTTCCTGACAAAAGACTGGGGGAAGCACGGGCTGCTAAAAGAAGTTGCACTGATGCCGCCCAGCAGTGATACCTCCAAAGATCTCAGATAATTTTAAACACATGCACATGACAATATCAGTCGAGCAATAATTCCCTGCATCCTTTTCACTCCTTCATCTCCATGTCCCAAATACTAAAGGATAAGAAACCTCAGTAAGCAAGTAGAGTAAAATCACCCACTGCAGAACAAAGCATCGATCAGAATTTCTTCTCAGCCTCTCTTGCAAATTCTCTCCTGCACCAGGTCCCAGGTGGATGAGAGGAGCAGATTTAATATTGCAACAAGTTTGGAATTTGGGGGTTTTCTTGAACCAAAAGATTTAAACTACATCAAGACTTAAAGCTACATGACAACTTCTGTCACCTAAGAGATTAGGGAGGCCACTCTGCAAGCTAAAACTCATACTGAACAAATTTTAAAGGGACAGTGGAAAAAAGAAGATCACTTTAATAATTATGTCCCATGAATCCTAATTGTTTAACAGGTGATCTACATAATTATTTTAAGATTTTATTTTATATTCAGATTTTTACATCATGAATACACATAGAAACAAAATTTCTAAGAAATAAAAGTATTTTTAAATGTCTTGCTAATCACAATGGCCTTATATTATGATTAATGATGTAAATCCATATTTGAAATAATCTTGAAACTTTTGAAATTTGGAAGCCTACTGTTATTAAATGTGATTATGTCATCATTGTTTTCATCACATTAGGGGTTGACAAGAGTTCAAACTAGAAGGAGCACAGAAGTTGGCTCTGCCACTTTCCTGTCCTCCACTTGTGCTTTCATTGTTATTAATAGCATTCGCTATGAACCATGGTTTCCTAGCAATCTTTTTAAGACACTTGGACATTTTGTGATGATTAGCTTAAAGCTAGAAAATACAATCCATAAATCTATGTGACTAGGCTCTCATAAACTGCCATGTACAATAATACACTGCAAGGAAAGTGTACTATGTGTCTGTGTCAAGAAGTCCCCTTCCCTCAGGCTTGCCCACGTTCCAGAAGAGGGCTTAGCAAGAAACTTCAGAAGGCAATGACTCAAAGCCCCTCACTTTCATAGACCCTCTTCAACAGCTTGAGACCACTGTTTATTTCCACTCCACTTTGCCTTATAGCAAACAAGTCCCTACCTCAGAACAGGTAGGGTTGGAATGACAGCAAGCATCTTTTTGGATCTAATTAGAAATTGAATGAGGGATATAGTTAGTTTGGGTTCACAATGCAAATATGGCATTTGGAATTTGTATGATGACCTGATGAAAAAGCATGCCAGGAAGTGAATTTTATTAATTGTTTTTTATAAATACAGCAGATAGAGGCAGCTACAGTCTGCGATTAAAAGTAGAGAAAGGACAGGCCTGGTGGCTCATGCTTGTAATTTCATCACTTTGGGGGACCAAGGTGGGCAGATCACTTGAGCAGCCCAGAAGTTGGAGACCAGCCTGAGCAACATGGCAAAACCCAATTTCTACAAAAAATACAAAAATTAGCCAGGCAGGGTGGTATGTAACTGTGGCCCCAGCCACTGGTGAGGCTAAGGTGAATTGGTAGATTGAGCCTGGAGGGTTGAGGCTACAGTAAGCTGTGATGGCGCCACTACACTCCAGCCTGGGTGACAGAGCAAGACATTGTTATTCATTCATTCTTTTAGAAATAAGAAATTGTTATACCTAATATAATGTTTGATATCATAAACACAGCATCAAGAGTATGCCATAACCATTTACAGCAGAACAATCCTGCACTGTTACGTCAACAAAAGACAAGCAGAAAGCAAAATCATGAGTGAACTCCCATTCACAATTGCTACAAAGAGAATAAAATATCTAGGAATACAACTTACAAGGGATATGAAGGATCTCTTCAAGGACAACTACAAATCACTTCTCAAGAAAATGAGAGGACACAAACAAATTTACAGCAGGACAATCCTACACCATTTTTTGTTTGTTTAAAGGGTTTTTATTTATTCTAATTCTGTAAAGAAAGTCAATGGTAGCTTGATGGGGATAGCATTGAATTATATATCACTATGGGCAGCATAGCCATTTTCATTATATTGATTCTTTTTATCCACAAGCATGGAAGGTTTTTCCATTTGTTTGTGTCCTCTCATTTCCTTGAGCAGTGATTTGTAGTTCTCCTTAAAGAGGTCCTTCACATCCATTATAAGTTGTATGCCTAGGTATTTTATTCTCTTTGCAGCAATTGTGAATGGGAG
This sequence comes from Sapajus apella, assembly GCF_009761245.1. Lineage (NCBI taxonomy): Eukaryota > Metazoa > Chordata > Mammalia > Primates > Cebidae > Sapajus > Sapajus apella. Next base: position 20,377,805 of record NW_022436967.1, on the reverse strand, counting down.
TTCACTCATGATTTGGCTCTCCGTTTGTCGATTTTGATGTATAGGAATGCTTGTGATTTTTTTGCACATTGATTTTGTATCCTGAGATTTTTCTGAAGTTGCTTATCACCTTAAGGAGATTTGGGGCTGAGATGATGGTGTTTCCTAATTATACAATCATGCCATCTGCAATTAGGGACAATTTGACTTCTTCTCTTCCTATTTGAGTATGCTTTATTTCTTTTTCTTGTTTGAATGCCCTGGCCAGAACTTCCAATACTATGTTGAATAGGAGTGGTGAGAGAAGGCATCCTTGTCTTGTGCCAGTTTTCAAAGGAAATGCTTCCAGATTTTGCCCATTCAGTATGATATTGGCTGTGGGTTTGTCATAAATAGCTCTTATTATTTTGAAATACATTCCATCAGTGCTTAGTTTATTGAGAGTTTTTAGCATTAAGGGCTGTTGAATTTTATTGAAGGCCTTTTCTGCACTTAACTGAGATAATCATGTGGTTTTGGTGATTGCTTCATGTGATGGATTATGTTTCTTGATTTGCATATGTTGAACCAGCCTTGCATCCCAGGGATGAGGCTGACTTAATATTGGTGAATAAACTTTTTGATGTGCTGCTGGCTTTGGTTTGCCAGTATTTTATTGAGGATTTTCACATCAATGTTCATCAGGGATACTGGCCTAAAATTTTCTTTTTGTGTTTGTGTCTTTGCCAGGTTTTGGTATCAGGATGCTGCTGGCCTCTTAAAATGAGTTAGGGCAGATTCCCTGTTTTTCTGCTTTTTTGAATAGTTGCAGAAGGAATGGTACCAGCTCTTTTTTGTACCTCTGGTAGAATTCAGCCTTGAATCCATTTGGTCCTGCCTCTTTTGGGCTGGTAGGCTATTAATTACTGCCTCAACTTCAGAACTTGTTATTGGTCTATTCAGAGATTCCACTTCTTCTTCCTGGTTTAGTCTTGGGAGGGTGTATGTGTCCAGGAATGTATCGATTTCTCCTGGGCCTTCTATTTATTTCGCCTGTTAGTTGATGCAGTTTCTTCACAGTGTTGATGGTCTTTACAACTTGGTATGCTTTTACAGTGGCTGGTACTGGTTTTTCCTTTCCATATTTAGTGCTTCCTTCAAGGAGCTCTTGTAAGGCAGGCCTGGTGGTTACAAAATCTCTCAGCATTTGCTTGTCTGTAAAGGATTTTATTTCTCCATTGCTTATGAAGCTTAGTTTGGCTAGATATTAAATTCTGGGTTGAAAAATATTTTCTTTAAGGATGTTGAATATTGACTCCCCACTCTCTTCTGGCTTGTAGGGTTTCTGCTGAGAGATCCTCTGTTAGTCTGATGGGCTTCCCTTTGTGGGTAACCTGACTTTTCTCTCTGGCTGCCCTTAACATTTTTTCCTTCATTTCAACCTTGGTGAATCTGGCGATTATGTGTCTTGGGGTTGCTCTTCTGAAGGAGTATCTTTGTGGTGTTCTCTGTATTTCCTAATTTGAATGTTGGCCTGTCTTGCTAGGTTGAGAAAATTCTCCTGGATAATATCCTGAAGAGTATTTTCCAACTTGGTTCCATTCTGCTTGTCACTTTCAGGTACACTAATCAAATGCAGGTTTGGTCTTTTCACATAGTCTCTTGTTTCTCAGAGGCTTTGTTTGTGCCTTTCCATTCTTTTTTCTCTAATCTGGTCTTCATGCTTTGTTTCATTAAGTTGATCTTCAATCTCATATCCTATCTTCTGCTTGATCGATTTGGCTATGGATATTTGTGTATACTTCACAAAGTTCTCATGCTGTGCTTTTCAGCTCCATCAGGTAATTTATATTCTTCTCTAAACTGGTTCTTTTTTTTTTTATAGCATTTTAGGTTTTGGGGTACATTTGAAGAACATGCAAGATAGTGGTATAGGTACACACATAGCAGTGTGATTTGCTGCCTTCCTCCCCTTCACCTATATCTGGCATTTCTCCCCATGCTATCTCTCCCCAACTCCCCACTCCCCACAGTCCCTCCCCTATTTTCCCCCAACAGACCCCAGTGTGTAGTGCTCCCCTCCCTGTGTCCATGTGTTCTCATTGTTCAACACCCGCCTATGAGTGAGAAAATGCGGTGTTTGATTTTCTGCTCGTGTCAGCTTGCTGAGAATGATGGTTTCCAGGTTCATCCATGTCCCTACAAAGGACACAAACTCATCGTTTTTGATGGCTGTATAATATTCCATGGTGTATATGTGCCACATTTTCCCTGTCCAGTCTATCATCGATGGGCATTTGGGTTGGTTCCAGGTCTTTGCTATTGTAAACAGTGCTGCAATGAACATTCGTGTACACGTGTCCTCATAATAGAACAATTTATAATCCTTTGGATATATATACCCAGTAATGGGATTGCTGGGTCAAATGGAATTTCTATTTCTAGGTCCTTAAGGAATCACCACACTGTCTTCCACAATGGTTGAACTAATTTACACTCCCACCAACAGTGTAAAAGTGTTCCTATTTCTCCACATCCTCTCCAGCATCTGTTGTCT
>NW_022436967.1:20342255-20375190 GCF_009761245.1 Sapajus apella | reverse complement strand
TGTTCCTATTTCTCCACATCCCCTCCAGCATCTGTTGTCTCTAGATTTTTTAATGATCGCCATTCGAACTGGTGTGAGGGTATCTCAATATAGTTTTGATTTGCATTTCTCTAATGACCAGTGATGATTAGCATTTTTTCATATGTTTGTTGGCCTCATGTATGTCTTCTTTTGTAAAGTGTCTGTTCATATCCTTCACCTACTTTTGAATGGGCTTGTTTTTTCCTAGTAAATCTGTTTTAGTTCTTTGTAAATTCTGGATATCAGCCCTTTGTCAGATGGGTAGACTGCAAAAATTTTTTCCCATTCTGTTGGTTGCCAATTCACTCTAATGACTGTTTCTTTTGCTGTGCAGAAGCTGTGGAGTTTGATTACAAACTCCACAGAGTTTGTAATAGACAAATGGAGTCCCATTTGTCTATTTTGGCTTTTGTTGCCAATGCTTTTGGTGTTTTGGTCCTGAAGTCCTTGACTATGTCTATGTCCTGGATGGTTTTGCCTACATTTTCTTCTAGGGTTTTTATGGTGTTAGGTCTTATGTTTAAGTCTTTAATCCATCTGGAGTTAAGTGCAAAGTGTCAGGAGGGAATCCAGTTTCTGCTTTCTGCACATGGCTAGCCAGTTTTCCCAACACCATTTATTAAACAGGGAATCCTTTCCCCATTGCTTGTTTTTGTCAGGTTCGTCAAAGATTGGATGGTTGTAGATATGTCATGTTTCCTCTGAGGCCTCTGTTCTGTTCCATTGGTCGATATCTCTGTTTTGGTACCAGTACCATGCTGTTTTGATTACTGTAGCCTTGTAGTATAGTTTGAAGTCCGGTAGTGTGATGCCTCCCGCTTTGTTCTTTTTGCTTAGAATTGACTTGGCTATGCGGGCTCTCTTTTGGTTCCATATGAAGTTTAAGGTGTTTTATTCCAGTTCTTTGAAGAAGGTCATTGGTAGCTTGATGGGGATAGCATTAAATCTATAAATTACTTTGGGCAGTATGGCCATTTTCACAATATTGATTCTTCCTAACCATGAACATGGAATGTTTCTCCATCTGTTTGTGTCCTCTCTTATTTCATTGAGCGGTGGCTTGTAGTTCTCCTTGAAGAGGTCCTCTACATTCCTTGTTAGTTGTATTCCTAGGTATTTTATTCTCTTTGTAGCAATTGTGAATGGCAGTTCATTCTTGATTTGACTCTCTTTAAGTCTGTTATTGGTGTATAGGAATGCTTGTGATTTTTTGCACATTGATTTTGTATCCTGAGAGTTTGCTGGAGTTGCTTATCAGTTTCAGGAGATTTTGGGCTGAGACAATGGGGTCTTCTAGATACACAATCATGTTGTCTGCAAATAGAGACAATTTGACTTCCTCCTTTCCTATTTGAATGCCCTTTCTTTTTCTTGCCTGATTGCTCTGGCTAGAACTTCCAGTACTATATTGAATAGGAGTGGTGAGAGAGGGCATCCTTGTCTAGTGCCAGATTTCAAAGAAAATGCTTCCAGTTTTTGCCCATTCAGTATGATATTGGCTGTTGGTTTGTCATAAATAGCTTTTATTATTTTGAGATACGTTCCATCAATACCTAGTTTATTGAGGGTTTTTAGCATAAAGAGCTGTTGAATTTTGTCAAAGGTTTTCTCTGCATCAATTGAGATAATCATGTGGTTTTTGTTTTGGTTCTGTTTATGTGGTGAATTACGTTTATAGACTTGCGTATGTTGAACCAGCCTTGCATCCCCGGGATGAAGCCTACTTGATCATGGTGGATAAGCTTTTTGATGTGCTGTTGCAATCAGCTTGCCAGTATTTTATTGATTTTTGCATCTGTGTTCATCATGGATATTGGCCTGAAGTTTTCTTTTCTTGTTGAGTCTCTGCCGGGTTGTGGTATCAGGATGATGTTAGTCTCATAAAATGATTTGGCAAGGATTCCCTCTTTTTGGATTATTTGGAATAGTTTCAGAAGGAATGGTACCAGCTCCTCTTTGTATGTCTGGTAGAATTTGGCTGTGAACCCATCTGGGCCTGGGCTTTTTTTTGGGTGGTAGGCTCTTAATTGCTGCTTCAATTCAGACGTTGTTATTGATCTATTCAGGGTTTCGATTTCTTCCTGGTTTAGGCTTGGGAGGAGGCAAGTGTCCAGGAATTTATCTATTTCTTTGAGGTTTACTAGTTTATGTGCATAGCGTTGTTTGTAATAATTTCTGATGATGGTTTGAATTTCTGTGGAATCTGTGGTGATATCCCCTTTATTATTTTTTATTGCATCTATTTGGTTATTCTCTCTTTTCTTTTTTATTCATCTGGATAGTGGTCTATTTTGTTGATATTTTCGAAAAAACAGCTCCTGCATTTATTGATTTTTTGAAGGGTTTTTTGTGTCTCTATCTCCTTCACTTCTGCTCTTAGTTATTTCTTGTCTTCTGCTAGGTTTTGAGTTTTATCTTGCTCCTGTAGCTCTTTCAATTTTGTTGATAGGGTGTCAATTTTCGATCTCTCCTTGCTTCTCATGTGGGCACTTATTGCTATATATTTTCCTCTAGAGACTGCTTTAAATGTGTCCCAGAGATTCTGGTATGTTGTGTCTTCGTTCTCGTTGGTTTCAAAGAACATCTTTATTTCTGCCTTCATTTCATTGTTTATCCAGTCAACATTCAAGAGCCAGTTGTTCAGTTTCCATGAAGCTGTGCGGTTCTGAGTTAGTTTCTGCATTCTGAGTTCTAACTTGATTGCACTGTGGTCTGAGAGACTGTTATGATTTCCATTCTTTTGCATTTGCTGAGGAGTGATTTGCTTCCAATTAAGTGGTCAACTTTAGAGTAGGTGTGATGTGGTGCTGAGAAGAATGTATATTCTGTGGATTTGGGGTGGACAGTTCTGTAAATGTCTATTAGGTTTGCTTGTTCCAGGTCTGAGTTCAAGTCCTGGATATCCTTATTAACTTTCTGTCTGGTTGATCTGTCTAATATTGACAATGGGAAGTTAACGTCTCCCACTATTATTGTGTGGGAGTCTAAGTCTCTCTATAAGTCATTAAGAACTTGCCTTATGTATGGGTGCTCCTGTATTTGGTGCGTATATATTTAGGATCGTTAGCTCTTGTTGCATTGATCCTTTTACCATTATGTAATGTCCTTCTTTGTCTTTTTTGATGTTTGTTGGTTTAAAGTCTATTTTATCAGAGACAACCATTTCAACTCCTGCTTTTTTTTGCTCTCCATTTGCTTGGTAAATCTTCCTCCATCCCTTTATTTTGAGCCTTTGTGTACCTTTGCATGTGAGATGGGTTTCCTGGATACACCACACCGATGGGTTTTGGCTTTTTATCCAATTTGCCAGTCTGTGTCTTTTGATTGGGGCATTTAGTCCACTTACATTTAAGGTTAATATTGTTATGTGTGAATTTGATACTGCCATTTTAATGCTAGCTGGCTGTTTTGTGCGTTGATGCAGATTCTTGATTGTGTTGATGCTCTTTACCATTTGGTATGTTTTTGGAGTGGCTGGTACTGATTGTTCCTTTATATGTGTAGAGCCTCTTTCAGGAGCTCTTGTAAAGCAGGCCTGGTGGTGATGAAATCTCTGAGTACTTCCTTGTTCACAAAGGATTTTATTTTTCCTTCACTTATGAAGCTTAGTTTGGCTGGATAGGAGATTCTGGGTTGAAAGTTCTTTTCTTTAAGGATGTTGAATATTGGCCCTCACTCTCTTCTGGCCTGTAGGATTTCTGCTGAGAGATCTGCTGTGAGTCTGATGGGCTTCCCTTTGTGGGTAACCCGACCTTTCTCTCTGGCTGCCCTTAGTATTTTCTCCTTCGTTTCAACCCTGGTGAATCTGGCGATTATGTGCCTTGGGGTTGCTCTTCTTGAGGAGTATCTTTGTGGTGTTCTCTGTATTTCCTGGAATTGAATATTGGCCTGCCTTGCTAGGTTGGGGAAGTTTTCCTGGATAATATCTAAACTGGTTATTCTAGTTAGCAATTCCTTTAACCTTTTTTCAAGGTTCTTAGCTTCCTCTCATTTGGTCAGAATATGTTCCTTTAGCTCAGAGGAGTTTGTTATTACCCGCCTTCTGAAACCTACGTCTGTCAATTCAACAAACTTATCCTCCGTCCAGTTGTGTTCCCTTGCTGGGGAGGAGTTGTGATTCCTTAGAGGAGAAGAGGCGTTCTGATTTTTGGAACTTATCTTTGCAGATTTTCCTACCTTTGATCTTTGATGTTGGTGACCTTCGGATAGGGTTTCTGTGTGGATGTCCTTTTTGTTGATGTTGATGCTATTCCTTTCTGTTTGCTAGTTTTCCTTCTAATAGTCAGGCCCCTCTGCTGCAGGTCTGCTGGAGTTTGCTGAGGTCCACTCCATACCTTGTTTGCCTGGGTGTTGCCAGCAGAGGCTGCAGAACAGCAAAGATTGCTGCCTGTTCCTTCCCCTGGAAGCTTCGTCCCAGAGGGGCACCCACAAGATGCCAGCTGGAACTCTCCTGTATGAGGTGTCTGTTGACCCCTCATGGGAGGTGTCTCCCCATCAGGAGGCATGGGGATGAGGGACCCACTTGAGGAGGCAGTCTGTCCCTTAGCAGAGCTCAATCTGCTGCTCTCTTCAGAACTGGCTGATAGAAATGTTTAATCTGCTGAAACTGCACCCACAGCTGCCTTTTCCTCCAGGTGCTCTGTCCCAGGGAGATGGGAGTTTTATCTATAAGTCCCTAACTGAGGCTGCTGCCTTTCCTTCAGAGATGCCCTTCCCAGAAAGAAGGAATCTAGAGAGGCTGTCTGGCTACAATGGCTTTGCTGAGCTGCGGTGGGATCTACCCTGTTCTAACTTCCTGGTGGCTTTGCTTACACTGTGAGGGGAAAACCGCCTATTCAAGCATCAGTAATGGCAGATTCCCCTCCCTCTACTAAGCTTGGACATCCCAGATTGACTTCAGACTGCTGTGCTGACAGCAAGAATTTCAAGCCAGTGGATCTTAGCTTGTTGGGGTCTGTGAGAGTGGGATCCGCTGAGCAAGACCACTTGGCTCCCTGGCTTCAGCCCCCTTTCCAGGGGAGTGAACAGTTCTATCTCACTAGCATTCCAGGCACCCCTGGAATATGAAAGAGGGAAAAAAAAAAAACTCCTGCAGCTAGCTCAGTGTCTGCCCAATGGCAGCCCAGTTTTGTGCTTGAAACCCAGGGCCCTAGTGGCATAAGCACCCAAGAAAATCTCTTGGTCTGTGGGTTGCAAAGACCATGGAAAAAGCATAGTGTCTGGGTCAAAGTGCACTGTTCCTCATGGCATCCTTTGGCTGAAGGAAAGAGTTCCCCAACTCCTTGTGCTTCCCAGGTAGAAGATGCCCCCGAATCCTTGTGCTTCCCAGGTAGAAGAGCTTTGGCTCACCCTCTGTGGGCTGCACCCACTGTCTAACCAGCCCCAATGAGATGAGCCAGGTACCTCAGTTGGAAATGCAGAAATCACCCACCTTCTGTGTTGATCTTGCTGGGAGCTACAGACTGGAGCTGTTCCCATTTGGCCATCTTGCCAGCCACTCCTCCTACACCTTTAAAGTCTACCTGATTTGGACATTATTTTTAAATGGATGAAGGTTCTTTGGATGGCTGACTTATTTTTTTTCTATACATCAGGAAATGACCAAATGAGCTCCAAAATATAAGCATACTCACAAGCCTTCCTCCAAATAGATCAAATAATTATGACAGGTTAGCCTTGCATGCAAAAATTTTGAGACAAGTCAAAATGTCATATTTTACCCAATCTCAGGTAACATGGGTTTCTTGGATACTTACTATGCTGTCAGACACTATATTGAACTTCTAATATGTATTATCTCATTGAATCCTCACATGTAATTCATCTGAAGCTGTTAAAGCTAACATTTGCTCCCCTATAGTCTGATGAAAGAATATTTTTCTGCCTTTCTTCTTAGTCTTATTCACATTTGGTTTCTTTTACATCTGCAGCTCATTATCAATTGAAAGCTAAATAGTCAAAGCTAACACAATTTCCAAATAATGCTTCCAGCCAGCAAGAATCATGCAAGATAAAAAGCAGTGATTTGACATGAAAAGGACAATTTTCCTCACAGCTCGAACGTAAATTGTCACCATTCATGAACTCCAGTAGACGGCTTCTTTATGATTTGTTCTTATTCATGCCCCAGCTGAATAGGAATGAAGCCCAGGGCACAGGGCCAGTGTGCTGAACCCAAGACAGGTGGTATATAAGATACTGGCCTTTAAAATATGCATTCTGTTTGAACCTTCAATTTCATCCACTTCTAAAAATTTTTTCTAGGAATATAGTCAGATACAAACTAAGATGTATCAATGATGATGACCAATCCATTGTTGTTTAAAAAAATAAAAATTATAAGCAAACTAAAGGACCAAAAATAAAAAGGTGACTAAGGAAATTGTGATAATTTATAAGATAAATTTCTATTTAGCCATTAAATATATATACACACACACACACACATTTTAAAGCATTTTAAATGTGTGTGTGTATATATATTTAATGGCTAAATAGAAATTTAAAGCATATTTTAGCATCAAAATGCTAAAGATATATTGCTAAGCAACAAACACTATGTATCAAGTTATACCATACTTTAACATGCACATACATTTTATATAAAAATAATTTATGCACAATTTATTATATATATTTTATATATAAATTATATATGTAAGATTTTATAATGAAAACAAAGCCATTTTTTTTCCTTTTCTACATTTTCTGGTTTTTATCTTGAATGTATAATTTTTAAAAGCAGAAAGCCCACTTAAGATATAGACTTCGTCCAGGTGCGGTGGCTCACGCCTATAATCCCAGTACTTTGGGAGGCCAAGGTGGGTGGATCACGAGGTCAAGAGATCAAGACCATTCTGGTCAACATGGTGAAACCCCGTCTCTACTAAAAACACAAAAAAAATTAGCTGGGCATGGTGGTGCACGCCTCTAGTCCCAGCTACTCGTGAGGCTGAGGCGGGAGAATTGCTTGAACCCAGGAGGCGGAGGTTGCAGTGAGCTGAGATCATGCCACTGCACTCCAGCCTGGGTAACAAGAGCGAAACTCTGTCTCAAAAAAAAAAAAAAACCAAAAACAAAAACAAATACTTTTCGATAGGCTATTATGCAATTAAATTAAGTTTAACAAACACTTCTGTAATGAACCATACACATGACTATAGATTTATTATTCTTGATATATTATTATTGTTTTGGAGAAACATTATTTATTATGTACGGTTTCTTTCTAGCAGCTCACCAGCCTCATCAGAATAGCCTTCCACTTTCTTAACCCTCTTATCTGCATCCATCAAAGTGTATCTGATCACTTCTACCAAGCAAGATTCCTGGTCCCTGCTCTTGATAAGCTTACAGTTTAGCAAGAGGAATGTATAACAAGTCAAGACAACTAATTCTAATGATTGTTATAAGACAGCATAGGGTATAGTGGAGATACAAAGAGGAAGTAGTGACCTCAAACTGGAAAAGCCATGGTAGCTCAAGAGACAGGAAGGTATGCCAGGTAGAATAAAAAACATCTACCAATGCATGAAATCATTCACACTTGGATGGAAAATAAAAGCAAGAGCAAGTGGGAACATATAAAGATGAAGAAGAAGGTAAGGGTATTATCATGATGGACTCTTGAATCATCAAAGGCACACACTCTACAGCTGCACCAGCCACAGCTGGTGAAAAATGAAAAATACCTCATTAATAAGTCTTACGTTGTTTCATGCTGAAATCACATTTTATATACATGGGGTTAAATTGGTTAAATTAAGCATATTATTTAAATTAATGTTATTCAATTATTTTTATTTTTCATAATGTGGCTACTAAATGTATATTTTAAATTACACATGACTCACAATATATATCTATTGGAAAGCATTGTTCTAGAGGATAGATTACAGGAGCACAGTCCTAGAAGGAGGAAGACCAGTTAGAAAGCTTTTAAAAGAATCCAGGTAAGATTCAGTGAGAGATTAAACCAGACAAGTGCAAACAGGGATAGAGAGGATCAGTTGGAGTTATAAGAGACTGTATTGACAAAACAAGATCAGTTCAATAAGAAATGAGGAACTGGTAAGTGTCTGGAATGCATTCAGTTGTTTGGCTTGATAACCATATGAACAGTAATCTTAGGCAAAATAAAGAATATAAAAGAAAGACCAGATCTAGCTGTAAAGATTCATTCATTCAAATATTATTTATTGAGCATCTACTATGTGCCAATTATTATTTAGCTGGTTAGGTGCTAGGAAACTAGCAATAATGAAACAGATAAGGTCCCTGCTCTCCTGGAGATTATTTACACTCTATTGTGAACACATAATGAGCTCAATTTATCTATGTTTAAACTGAGATGGCTATGGCACATTCAGTTAAAAATGACAACTAGACACTTACATATAAAATTTAGGAGAAAGAGAGGAATGGTAGTTTAAGATTTGGGGATCATTGTGGTGATTCCACCTATAGTCAGCATGTAAAGAACAAAACGCTGAAAAACACCAGCTATCTAAAGGTCATGTGGAGAAGGAAGAATTGTGAAAGATATAGATGAAGGAGAACTGGGAGAAAACAGTGTAAAAAAGCCAAGGAAGAAGATTTTAAGTGTGATCAACCATGCCAAATGGAGTAGATTGGTTAATGCAATGACTACCAAGTATCCACATGTAGCTAAGAGGCTATAACTTACCTTTGAGAAGGCATTTTCCATGGGGTGGTGGGGACAAAACCCAAGTAACAAGGTACTGAAATGTGAATGGAGGTGAGAGTCAAGTCAGCACCTGACTTTGTATACATTGAGTTAAATTAATTTAACCATTTAACAGATTGAGCTAAGTACTGTTTCTTTGAAGAACTTGGCTGGGTAGGACAGTGGCTAGAAAGATAAAATCTCAAGAGAGAGCCTAAGATGAGAAAGATTCAAATATGTTTTCAGGTATGAGGGAAGGACCAGTGGAGAGGACTGAAAATTGAGGAAACAGGAATATGTGATAGAATAAGATCTCATGGGAGCTGAAAGCAGATGGGATGAAAAGCACTGAGGGATGTATTAGTCTTGAATACAAAATAGAACACCTTTGCTTAACACTCCAGGTGTCAGGAGGAATTTTTAAAAGACAAGTGTGTGTAAAGAAGGACTTGAAAGAGTTCCTGCCTGATGACCAGCACTCTCTGTTAATTAGGGGATGAATAGCTAGGGAAACTAAGGAAAGTAAAAACTGAGCAGAAGGCCTCCAGAGAGGGATGAAAGTTTGAAATAGCTGCTGAAGGGAACAGAAGAGCAAGGTGACAATGAATAAATAAGAAGAATATCCAGTGGTACTAAGGATTCCATTGAGATTGGGGACCATATGCTTATGTGCTATGAATAGCTCCCATTGTGTGTTTTTTCTCTAGCTGTGCTGAACAGTCCATATGCAGAAGTGAACTAATTAAATGGAAAACTGGCCCAACATCTCATATTTGCAGAGCATTGAAAGCAGAAAGATGATCTGGGAATCCAAGGGTAATGGTAGCAGAGAAATTCAAATCATTGCAGATAGAATATTGCCTGATAGAAGAAATGATCAGAAGCACATTAACTGATGCAGAAAAAAAATAAGAGGGTTAAGAGATTGGAAGGCTATCCTGATAAGGGCGGTGAGCTGCTAGAAAGAAACTGTAAATAAGAAATAATGTTTCTCCAAAATAACAATAATATATCAACAAAAAAAAAATAGCTGTTACTGACCAGGTGCAGTGGCTCACACCTGTAATCCCAGCCCTTTGGGAGGCCAAGGTGGGTGGATCACAACATCAAGAAATGGAGACCATCCTGCCCAACATGGTGAAACCCTGTCTCTACTAAAAACACAAAAAGTAGCTGGGCATAGTGGCACGTGCCAAGTGCCAGCTACTTGGGAGGCTGAGGAGGGAGAATTGCTTGAACCCAGGAGGCAGAGGCTGCAGTGAGCTGAGATCACGCCACTGCACTCCAGCCTGGCATACAGCAAGACTCCATCTCAAAAATAACAATTAATAAATAAGTCGGCCGGGCGCAGTGGCTCAAGCCTGTAATCCCAGCACTTTGGGAGGCCGAGGCAGGTGGATCACGAGGTCAAGAGATTGAGACCATCCTGGTCAACATGGTGAAACCCCGTCTCTACTAAAAATACAAAAAATTAGCTGGGCATGGTGGTGCATGCCTGTAATCCCAGCTGCTCAGGAGGCTGAGGCAGGAGAATTGCCTGAACCCAGGAGGCGGAGGTTGCGGTGAGCCGAGATCGCGCCATTGCACTTCAGCCTGGGTAACAAGAGTGAAACTCTGTCTCAAAAAAAAAAAAATAAATAAAATAAAATAAAAATAAATAAGTCTTATTTATTAACCAATTACTATGTAACAGGCAGTGTTTTAAATTTTTTTTTAGCTTTGCAGTTTATTGTAATAACAACCCTGTGAGGTTATTACTATTATTATATCTTTTTGTTTTCATTTAAACAAGTAAAGTACTGAGAGTTTAAATAACTTGCTAAGACTGTAGAGCCAGTAGGTGGGGGAGCTCTCTTTCTTCATCACTGTACAGGCCAAAGTCAAAGACATAAACAGTTTATTTACAAAGGAGTGAGGTTTCACAGAAAACAAAGGGAAATGGACAGTAAGAAAATAAGTAGAGACAAAAGAGGCAGAGTTCAGAAAAAAAGAGCACACAGCGAATGGGGAGAAAGTTAGAGGAGACAAGTTTGAGGAGGCCTACAATTTTAGTGGTGCTAAAAGATTACCAGAATGAGTGACACTGAAAAAATAACTCAGCCTAGATTTTTTCAACTTTGCAAATAAGATTATTGGAGCCAGTTCAAGGCACATACAATATATTACAGGACGTTCAGAGAATAAAGTTGAAAGGTCCTTGCCAGCCTCCAAGGAACTTTGAATCTAGAGATGAATAAAACAAGTATGTTTAAGAAGCACAAGATAAGCCAGGGTCAGAAAATGTCAGAAAGACAAAACTAGATGTTCTAGGGCTCACATTTTTAAAAACAAGGTATTTGCCTAGAGAGATATGAAACAGTGGACATGACACTCTTGAATACATAAAACTGAGCTAAGTAGCAAAGTGAGGCAGCATATTTACAGAGAGAAGAAACTGTATAAACAAAGCCATGGAGAGGCAAGTGCAAGAAATATTGTGAAGCAGCAAGCAAGGCAAGTTGGCTGGTTTACCCTGCACACAGAAGGGGTACAGAAGGGAAGTCTGTAAAGCTAAACTGGGACCATATAATGCCTCAGGTTGACACACTGAACTTTATTCAATTCAAAAGCTAATGAGGCCCTAGGAAATTACAGAATAGGAAATTCAAGCCCAGAGCATCATTAGAATATCCTTTCTGCTCAGAATTTTGTAGTTATTTTTCAGAATGAGACGTGCTCATGTGACGGTATAAAATCTTGACAGTGATGGAACTCATATATTTACACGATGATAAAAATGAAACTTCCAGAGTTTGTTCATTGCCCTACATAAAAATAAGCTGGTTTCCTTACTTTTTCTGTTAAGAGTATTTCTCGTCTGGGGATCTAAGTCAAGGAGGAAGAAGGACAGGAAGTAAATTACAATATACTCTTTCTTTGCCATGTTGCCCTTAAAATGCCATGAAATAAAGCAAAAGTGAATGTGAAAGGCAGCCTTTTAAATAAAGAAATCATAAATAACCCATGCGCCTGAGAGGTACATAGAGAAATGGAGAATTTTGCTTTGGTTAAAAAACAAGATTGACACATAGACACAGTAAAAAATGATAAAGAGGATATTATCACTGACCTCACAGAAATACAAACTACCATCAGAGACTATTTTAAATACCTCGCCACAAATAAACTAGAAAATCTGGAAGAAATGGATAAATTCCTAGACACATACAACCTCCTAAGACTAAACCCGGAAGAAGTTGAATCTCAGACTAGACCAATAACAAGTTCTGAAACTGAGGTAATAATTAATAGACTACCAACCAAAAGAATCCCAAGACCAGACTAATTCACAGCTGAATTCTACCAGAAGTAAAAAGAGGAGCTGGTATCATTCCTTCTGAAACTATTCTAAACAATTGAAAAGGAATGACTTCTCCCTAACTCATCTTAAGAGGCCAGCATCATCCTGATACCAAAACCTGGCAAAGACAAAACAAAAAAAGAAATCTTCAGGCCGATATCCCTGATGAACATCAATGTGAAAATCTTCTATAAAATACTGGCAAACTGAATCCATCCACATATCAAGAAGCCTATCCACCCCAATCCAGTCAGCTTCATCCCTGGGATGCGAGGCTGGTCAGCATACGCAAATCAATAAATGTAATCCATCACATAAACAGAACAAATAACAAAAACGACATGATTATCTCAATAGATGCAGAAAAGGCCTTTGATAAAATTCAACATCCCTTCATGTTAAAAACTTTTAATAAACTGATAGTGATGGAATATATATCAAAATAATGAGAGCTATTTATGACAAACCCACAGCCAATATCATACTGAATGGACAAAAGTTGGGAGCATTGCCTTTGAAAACTGGCCCAAGACAAGGATGCCTTCTCTCACCATGGCTATTCAACACAGTATTGGAAGTTCTGGCCAGAGCATTCAAGGAAGAGAAAGAAAGAAGTAGTCAAGTAAGAAGAGAGGAAATCAATTGTCTCTCTTTGCAAACAACATGATTCTATATTTAGAAAACCCCCATCGTCTCAGCCCAAAACTCCTTAAGCTGATAAGCAACTTCAGCAAAGTCTCAGGATACAAAATCAATGTGCAAAAAAATCACAAACATTCCTATACACCAACAATAGACAAGCAGAGAGCCAAATCATGAATGAACTCCCATTCACAATTGCTACAAAGAGAATAAAACACCTAGGAATACAACTTACAAGGGATGTGAAAGACTTCTTCAAGGAGAACCACAAACCACTGCTCAAAGAAATAAGAGAGGACACAAACAAATGGAAAAACATTCCATGTTCATGGATAAGAAGAATCAATATCATGAAAATGGCCATACTGCCCAAAGAAATTTATAGATTCAATGCTATTCACTTCAAAGTACTATTGACATGCTTTGCAGAATTAGAAAAAAAAAAACTATTAAAATTTCATATGGAACCAAAAAAAAGACATCAGATAGCCAAGACAATCCTAACTAAAAAGAACAATGCAGAAGGTATCACGCTACCTGACTTCAAACTATACTACAAGGCTACAGTAACAAAACAACATGATACTGGTACTGAAACGGACATATAGACCAATGGAACAAAACAGAGGTCTCAGAAATAACAGCACACATCTACGACCATCTGATCGTTGACATACCTGACAAAAACAAGCAATAGGGAAAGGATTCTCTATTTAATAAATGGTGCTGTGAAAACTGGTTAGCCATATGCAGAAAACAAAAACAGGACCCCTTCCTTATTCCTTATACATAACTCAAGATGGATTAAAGACTTAAACATGTAAAACTCAAAACCATGAAAACTCCAGAAGAAAACCTAGGTAATACCATTCAGGACACAGGCATGGGCAAAGACTTCATGACTAAAACACCAAAAGCAATTGCAACAAAAGCCAAAATTGACAAATGTGATTATAATTAAGCTAAAGAGCTTCTGTGCATGAAAAGAAACTATCGTCAGAGTGAACAGGCAACCTACAGAATGGGAGAAAATTTTTGCAGTCTACCCATGTGACAAAGGTCTAATATCCAGAATCTTCAAGGAACTTAAACAAATTTAAAAGAAAAAAGCAAACAACTTCATCCAAAAAATGGGCAAAAGATATGAACAGACACTTCTCAAAAGAAGACTTTTATGCAGCCAACAAATATATGAGAAAAAGCTCAACATCACTGATCATTAGAGAAATGCAAATCAAAACCACATTGAGATACCATCTCATGCTAGTGAGGCTGTGGAAAAACAGGAACTCTATACACTGTTGGTAGGAATGTTAATTAGTTCAATCATTGTGGAAGACAGTGTGGCAATTCCTCAAGGATCTAGAACTAGAAATTTGACCCAGCAATCCCATTACTGGTATATATCCCAAAGGAACATAAATCATTCTACTACAAAGACAAATGCACACATATGTATGTTGCAGCACTATTTACAATAGCAAAGACATGGAACCAACTCGAATTCCCATCAATGATAGGCTGGATAAAGAAAAGGTGGTACATATACAACATGGAATACTATATAGCCATAGAAAGGAATTAGATCATGTACTTTGCAAGGACATGGATGAAGCTGGAAGCCATCATCTTCAGCAAACTAATACAGGAACAGAAAACCAAATACCACATGTTCTCAGTCATGTGAGGGAGTTGAACAATGAGAACACATGGACATAGGGAGGGGAACAACACACAGAGAGGCCAGTTGGGGGATGGGGCCTAGGGGAGGGAGGACATTAGGACAAATGGCTAATGCATATGGGGCTTAAAACTTAGATGACAGGTTGATAGTGCAGCAAACCACCATGGCACATGTATACCTAGATAACAAACCTGTACATTCTGGACTTACATCCCAGAACTTAAAATTTTTTAAAAAAATGAAATAAATAGGATTGAAAAGAATCAGGAGCCAAATGCATATGTCTGTATAAACCATTTCTCTTTTTAGCAATCTTCTGAACATCACCACACATGTGTCAGCAGTACAAAAACCCTCGAAAGGCATGGCCAAGGGCACTTACCAAGTTTTTTTTTTTATGCTATGGACAACTCTAAGTCTAGGATATTGACACATATGTATGAACTTTTAAAATGCATTCAAAAAGGACTACTACAAAGCAACCAATGTGTTTGATGATCTGAATCTTTTCTATGGGAATAAAATACACATTTCTATGGAAAATAAAAATTTCTCTGGGAGGACTGGGTCTAGCCAGATTTTCTCAAACTGCATTCCAATGACAATGCATCAAGACCATTAGGGATGATTAAAATGCAGGTACCACGGCCTCCACCAGACCTAGAAAATCAGAATCTCTGAGTATAAAGACTGGTAATCAGAATGCTTTAAAAGTTCTCAGTTGATTTGTTTGTATCCTAAACCTTTTGAATCTTTGGTCACCCAGAAGGATACTAAAGCAAAACAAAACTTGTTGACAGAGGAAAAAAGTTTGCTGTAATCTCTCTTCTACCTTCTGAATTCTGACTCTTTTCATGAACAAAATTTAAAAGAATGAGCAGCATATTTATATTTGCACCCTCAGAATGAAGCAAAGCATCTGGCAAATAGAAGAATAATCAGAAAAAATATTTGTAGATTTAAACTGAGGAGAATGGTCATGAAAGGCATAGTTTATAATAAATAACATACTTTCTTTTACATCCATACTTCCTCTCCTCTTCCAGCCTTCTCCAAAGAAAGAGAATATTTACTGTATTTTCAACAGTGTTTGCACTAGGACCTATATTTTGCTTTTTGTTCTTGGTAGTGATCCATGCATTCTCTCATACCTGGGCTTAATAAAGTCACAGGATTGATGCTAGAAAATATGGGTTAAGCTTCCTACATTTTTCTCTTAGTTACACTTTGAAAAATGGTATCTGTTTCCTTTCTCATAACGTGTGTGGTATTTGACATTTACCTTTTCCCTTTTACAGAAAAAAAAATTCACAGATAACCATCTTGCTATACACATCCGTGTCTTGCAGACTAGAAAGAATTTTTTCAGTTGTTAATCAAATAAACATTATGCCTTCAGCAGAGTTTCCAATGATTTGAGTTTTAAGCAGCTAATTAGTCTTTTTAATGACAACTAATTACTCATAGTGTGTTTATGGCAAAAATAGTTTTATAGATGCAATTGTCACTTCTATTGACACTTTTCTTCTCATTGGAATCTTCAAGTGCAATAAAAATAATTTATTTTGACCCATTTCATCTTTTTAAAAAAAAAAAAAAAAAAACAACAACAAATAAAACCACAGTCCTTAAGTACTCTTAAAATTGTAAAAGTATCATCTTTAGGAAAAGAATAATATCTACTTCTCCTAAACTAGCAGCCTTTTGTTTCTTTCTATGCTGTACAGAAATTGTTGTCAGGTGAGGAATTGCCAAGAGGTGAAATGACATTATAAATGTCACAGGTCAGTACATAGGTAAGGAAGAAATGCTGTCTGGAAAGCAAGCTAACTTTTTGACCAAAACATTCTTGTTATATCTGTTTTTGCCAATTCTGTTGCTTAATGTGTATACCTTCCTAATTAAAAAATAACAAAGAAAACTTAGAGAGGTTACATGTACAGCAAAAGATAGGCAATATTCCACGTCTAGAAAAAAATACTGTGATTCATGAAAAAAAGTTCAAAAAGAAATTGAAATATATTGCATCCTGACAAACCATACTCCCTTAAAGCTTTGCATTTCTTTAGGAGCACAAAACAAATCTTAGGTGAGAGTCCAGAGTCTAAGAGGGTCATAAGGTGACATGCCTTACAAAGACATTACTAGACCATCCTTTAGCTTATGGTGCACCTCGCATTGTATTAAAGTGGGAATATTAAAACAAACTTGAACATCTGGGAAAAGTTCCATGCTTTGAAGCTATGTAGGTTTTCTTTTACAGGACTAAGTTCAACACCTTATAAGTATCACCTTAATTCTTGCAAATCAGGTTCAGTTTGATGAAAAGCAATGTCCCTAACAAGCTCATAACTCATTTTGGGTTGTGTCTGTCTTTATCAGAAAGAGTAGCACTTTTTTACTTTCTACAGTCATGCAGGTAGAGAGTGGCTCTCTGCTTTAATAGTCAGAATAAAATGTTTTCTTAGGTTAAAAACTGAATTCAAGCCAAGCACAGTGGCTCAGGCCTGCAATCCCAGCACTTTGGGAGGCCAAGGCAGGCGGATCACCTGAGGTCAGGAGTCCTGACCAACATGGAGAAACCCCATCTCTAAAACAATAAATAAATAAATAACAAAAATAAAATAAAGTGAATTCAGAGGGATTTCAAATGTATTAGTATCACGGGGTCATATAGCATCTCTGTTTCCCATTTTCTGTTCCATGCAGATATTATTCAAGTAAAATGTAACACATATAGACTTACTGACAAATCTTTCATAAAAATAAAGCAAGAAATTTGAACTTACTAACTAGGTTAAAAACACATGCTTTTTAATTGCTTTTTCTTTTTAATTAGGAGAAAGGGTGACCAGAAGTATTATTTTGCTACCTTATTGAGCTACATTGAAAAATGTGGCATGTAAAACAAATCAGCAAAGACTACCTCCAACAAATGTTAGAAAAAAACTTCCAAATTTAAGAATGATTTTCATAAGTTTCTCAATCACCTAATGTTCTGATAAATTTTACAGGAGAAAAAGAGGAAATTTAAGTCACAGAAGTGAAGGTACTATTAAAAAATAACCAGAAGTTTTAATTTTAAGTCTCATTTTTTAGAAAGACCCAAATCAGTAAAAGTCTTACTTCCCAATTCTGTGACTGCATTGGTCCGCTGGTACAGATAGTTATTTTGCTTGCAAAAATTCAAAGATTTAATATACATTCAGGCAGAGGGAATAGAAATACAAATATTCTTCATCACATGAAGGCTTTAATGTAAAAGCCTGCAGGATTTGTTCCATAGCATATAATATTACTATTTCCACTTATTCATAGTTGTTAATTACATTTTTATTTATTGTATTAAATCTTAATATAACTTTTTCTCTCATCTCTGTCATATTACCTCAGTAAATTTTCTTGAATATTTCTTTCAGCCTCTTAATGAATGACCTGTTAAATTCATTATTATGACTATAATAAACCGTTACTACTTTCACATGACATTATATATTTTAGGAAAGTATTATCATCACATAAATTATTTTATGATCTTTTTTATAGCAGCATAAATGCCACAATGGTTTTATCATTAAAAACCTCATACAGAAGAATTCATTTGCCAACACTAACCAACAAAAATTATTTGTATTCACTTAAAGCAGTGGCTTTAAAAATACCCATTCTACATCTACATCCCAGACCAACACAATCTAACCTACAGAGTTCAAATTTATTTTTCCACACTTGCTGTGATTTTTTTTTTCAATGCATGGATTCAATGTAGGTCAGCTGCTTCCATAGGAAGTGTCAGTTTTATCTAGCCAACCATTAAATATTTTTCTTAAAGGAGGTGTTTTATATTGGGAATAATGGAACTAAAGAATATGAAAAATGGCATGAGAAACATATAGGTTATTTTATTCAGCATCAGTCTTGTACCAACATGGGTATATGCAGCTACTGATATTGAATGTATTTTTTGTTATGAAATATATGAAAATTTCAGGGAAAAAAATCCTCAAGTCCTGCTGATAACACATCCTCCAGTACGTGTTAATATAATTAGGGTTTTGGGGATATGTCGCAAATCCAAAAACACACCATGAATTGAAACCCTATGCCAACTACTTAAGAAAAAAAACTTGCATCACTGTGATTATTCTGCCCTCTAGTGTAAAGTAAATGGTATTTACACTGAAGTTCATTTGCTTTTTTCAGATCAGCATTTTCATGACACATTTGTCCAACTATGGGAATGACCGACTGGGATTATATACATTTGTTAATCTGGCCAATTTTGTGAAGAGCTGGACCAACCTGCGACTTCAGACCCTGCCTCCAGTACAACTGGCCCACAAGTATTTTGAGCTGTTTCCTGATCAGAAAGACCCTCTCTGGCAGGTAAAATTAATTCAATAATTGATATAACCAATTATTCCAGGAACATAGTTCTGTGAGATATCCCAAATCTGAAAAGTGAAGGCATCTGAAAAAAACTACATTTTGGAAATGTTAGATTTGAGAAACTACTCCTTCCTAAACTGTCATCTTCTATCATGGTGACTACATATTGCACCCAATTCCCTGTTCTCTTGCACATTCAGAATTATGGGATTCAGAAAGCTCAGTGACGGATTCACTGGATGTGATGTTTTCAATCAGGAGTGAGAGATAAATCTACAGATTGCAATAGGCTGCAAGAGTAGAAGATGATAAACAGATTGTTAGGCAGGTAGCCTTTGAACACATCCCCATATCTCCAATGACTAAACCATAGAGGATCTCCGAGAAGAGTTCAGAACTGACATCTGCCTTCTTAACCATGTCGTACACCAACAGCCAACAGCCACAGAATGTGAACAGCTTTCAAGAGTATTAATTGGGGATTAATATGGGGGAAAGCATTTCATGGGAAAATCACTGAGCTTAAGATAAAATACCACATTTATATGGCATATTCAAATGGTTCCGAAGGTAACCTAGATATGAAAGCATAGAGTCTTATGTATCATAGAATTGCAGGAACAACTTTGAATTTAAATTGTCCACTCTATGATCTGTGAAAAATAATAATTTTGGGAAATAATTACCTATTGCTTACTGTATGTCCAACTGGGCACTTTACATGTGTTAACTCATTTAATCCTCACAACTACCTTAAGTGGTAGGTACAGTTATGATTTGCATTTACAGATAAAGAAACTGAAGCACAGAAAGGCTGAGTCAATTAAGCAAGGTCACATGGCTAGTGTGTGGTGAAGCAGGAATCAGTTATAGACCATCTGGCTCCAAATGTTGTACTTCTTAATCACTGCTCTAAACACTACTAGAGAACAGACAGAGCTGATGGTAAAACAATAACGATCTTCAGAAGCAGAACTCAGTAAATTCCACAAACTGAAGTTGTTAACTCTGAACTTTATATTCAATGCATTCAGATTGAAGTTTTTAACTCTGAACTTTATATTCAAAGCATTCAGCTTTCAACCCTAAGTTAATAGCCTCCTGCGCACAAACAGATAACTCCAAGAAGAGACATAACTGCCCATATAGCAGGTTAAAGTTGTTGGTGTGGACTTATGACTGCATATTACTTTTTGGTTGTTTTAACAAGCATTTTTTCGTTTTAACCACCACAAAATGTCACCAAATGTTAGCCAATGGAAAGGCATGCAATTTTCCTGCTAATTTAACCTCATTTTTAAACTGAAATCTTTATTATTTCAGGCAATAAGTTTTAAACTGTTTTTTTTTTTTTTTTCAGAAGAACAGCCAAAAAGAATAATCTCACTTTAGTCTTAACATCTGTTAGTTATTAAAAATAAGCAGAAGGCTTATTTAACTTCATGTATCTATGGTATTAATTGACTAGAAATAAAAAGTGGTACTGTTTGCCCATTCCTGGAATATTAAAGGGTACTGTAATTCTTCCTCCTTTTCTACATAATTTATACTCTGCTCTAAAAATGAAGGGTGTTCTAAATAGGACTTGCACGGTGGGTGTTGGTGTGAAATATTATAGGCCAAAAGCAGAATCCCTAAGGTAGCAAATTGCCCTCATTATGCCCTTTTTGCTAAAATTTAGGACTTTCTACCATCATAATTACATTTTTAGATAAACATTTATCAACCTTTGAAGGCAGCTGCAAAGTATCTGCCGTCTCTTTAGTATTATTTTGGCAAGATCCCTATCCCTTTGAAGCACAGCTGGAAAGCTCAAAGTTACTTAGAATAAAAATCTGACATCTTATACTTCAGTTATATATTGAATACTGAGAATGTATCATCTTTTAGGTTAGCAGGAAGCATAGTCTCCACCCAGTAAGCTAACCATTTTATATATATATATACATATATATATATATATATATATATATACATATATATATATATATAAAATATATATAAGCTATTATATATATATATATAAAATAACTATTATATATATATAAAGAGAGAGAGAGAGAAGCTGCTAGTAGCTGATTAAACTCTTTGTGCTATGAGACTGTTGACCCAAAGCGGAAATACTTCCTCTCTCCAACCTCCCTCTGTAGACTCTCAACCTCAAGATGGAAAGGAGTTGTTCAGAACTTCCATGATGCTACTTCAGTGCTTTCGTCTTTTAAAACAGCCTTATTTTTTTATCCCAGTGCTTCCTGGTATACCTTTAAAGAACACACATTAGAAAAGCTGGCCCACAATGGACACAATCTTGAAAAAAAGTATCTCTATGTTCTTCTCCCGTTTAGAATCCTTGCGATGACAAACGCCACAGAGACATTTGGTCTAAAGAAAAAACTTGTGATCGCTTACCTAAATTCTTGGTAATAGGACCCCAGAAAACTGGTGAGAACTTTTTATGTTGTGATTAACCAGTGTAAAATTCCTGATGACTAGACAATGAGTTCTTGTCACAATAAGTTCATAAACTTCCCATAACTGCTAATGAACGAACATGTTTTTCTCCGACATAATTTTCATTCAGCTGAGTAATGTACCTAAATGCTTATCAAAGTGTTTTTAAGTGAAAAGAATAAAGCAGATGTCACAGCATTCAGATGTCCACCAGTCAATTTGGTGGCACAGGTAATTTTTTCCCAGATACTTCAATTGAAAAGCATTGTACTTAGCATTTCTAAAATCAAAGCTAATCACTGACAGGATTGTATCAAAAGTCAAGAGGGACACATACAAGTATCTATAACTTTTTATAATAAATCCCTTCTAGAAAAATAGTCCCTTAGGCTGCCATTTTCCTAACATTGTTTATTTGTAAACTATTTCTTACAGAGATGACTATTTTCTAAAAGTCTAAAAGATGTTTGACAAGCAGAATTCCTAGACATACACAAAACTTTGTGCTAAGAAAGGTGTTTATTCATACCCAGGAGAAATCTTTTTTCCCTTTTCTTAAATTGGTGTGCAATTTTTCCCCGATAAACTTCTTGTTTCTAAGAATCAGTATTAAAATGAAGCCCCATGGAAGCTTTAAACTACCAGACATTCATCTGTATCCTGCATGATAAATTATTTGGGGCCCTTGGTTTCTGGCTTCACAGAATACAGCCTTTACAATCTTATTTTTGCTAAGGGAAATACATTCCCTCTCCTCAATGATCTAGAAATAACTGAGGAAAGTTCTGTGCAATGTACACAGGGAGTTTAGCGTATTCATTTTTTTCTTAATGTCATTTGCAGATATCAATCTGAAAACAATAAATATTACAAATATTTATACTTTTCTTGTCCTACTTCACTTGTCCTTATCTATCTAAAGTCAAAAGGCAACTAGGACAACATTTAAACTAAAATCTCTTCGGTGAACTCCCTCTGTCATCATATAACCTTGTCAAGACTGATCACATCCTGAAGGCTTTCTAAAGCATTTTGCTTTGAAAGTGCTACAGGATTCACTTCCTCTTGTGTTGTGCTGGATATGCAGACATTTTGATATCATGGTTAGATGGTAGAATTATTACTTGTCCTCTTAAACTCAATTGGATTTCCAAATATTTGCTACAATTTGGATATGACATTTGTCATTGGAAAAGACTTTTTATAGAACTTGATTCTTTATAGAAATTGATTTTTTCCCAGTTTTGTTGACATATAATTTACATGCAATAAAATCCACCCATTTTAAATGTACAATTAGCTGAAGTCTGAACATTGTGCACAGTTGTGTCTACCACATTCGAGATACAGTTGTTAGCCTAAGAAAATCTCTCCATGTCCCTTTGCAGTCTATCCCCTCCATCCACCACATCCCCAGCCACAAGCAACTACTTTCTACCACTACAGTTTTGCCTTTTCTAGAACTTCATGTAAATGGAAGCATGTAGTGTGTCTTTTGCATGTGATTTCTTTCATTTAGCATACTTTTGAGATTCATGTTGCTGTAGATAGCCATATTTTATGAAACTGATTTTTTAATTATTTTCTTGTATCAGTCACATGAAAATTAAATAACTTCATTCTTAACTGTAATTTTGTGAAAAGTATTTTTTTGGGCCAGGCCTGGTGGCTCATGCCTGTAATCCCAGCACTTTGGGTGGTCGAGGCAGGTAGATCACCTGAGGTGAGGAGTTCAAGACCAGCCTGACCAATATGTGAAACCCCGTCACTACTAAAAATACAAAAATTAGCCAGGCATGGTGACATGAGCCTGTAGTCCCAGGTACTCGGGAGGCTGAGGCAGGAGAATCGCTGGAACTTGGGAGGCAGAGGTTGCAGTGAGCCAAGATCACACCACTGCACTCCAACAGAGTAAAACTCTGGACAACAGAGTAAAACTCCATCTCAAAAACTATATATCTTTTTTCTGGATAATTTTGCACAGATTTCTAGTTATCTGCATATTCAAATATTTTTCAGTGTGGAAGCTGACAAAAATATAAAACTGAAGATTTATAGGTGGTTATTTAAGAATGTATCTATGATTATGTAGTTGAGTTACCACTGATAACGTATATATGCAGGACAGTTTATTTAGACCCAGTAATACATATAGGTAAAGACAGAATTCATAAACCAGAACTTAAAATTTTTTTAACACTGATAAATTGCATTATACCTTTTATTGACTATGTAAAATAATTAGATTACATTCATTTTTCCTGTTTGTCTAATTAATGCTGGTCATGAAAGGCTACTAAAAGTGAACTAAATATATTTAATACAATTTTTAAAAATAAGATCCAGAAAAGAATGTTTTCAGTTGATCTAAGAAAGAAATTAATCTGTTTTTCATTCTCACATTATAATGGCAATACTTATTTCCAAAAAGATTATTTTTAATTTTAAAAATGCCTCATGCATATAAACTATTAAATCTCAAGTACCTGAGATTAAATTGTATTTAATATATTTATTATAATGCTAAGTTACATCTCAATAAAGTTTTTATCTGGAAAAATACCCTTTATGGCACTCTTTAGGTGCTTTCACATAGGTTACCTCATTGATCCTCATAAACCCTGATAGCTAAGCATTTTCTTCCCCACTACACAGATGGAAAAACTAAAACTCATGAGAAGTTAAATATTTTTTGTTCAAATTCACACAGCTGGTAAGTACAAGAAATAAAAATCCTGATCCTAGAATTTACCTAACTTCAAAGAACATGCTCTTTCTATATTACCATGGATTTCATGTAATGGAGCATCTTTTCCTCCAATAAATTTTAGATATTGCTTCACAGTTATTCAAAGTCAGTGATTCTCAAGGGTGGTTGCCAGACCAGCAGCATAAGCATCACCAGAGAACTTAATCAGATAAGTGTAAATCCTTGGGTTATAACAAAGACTTGCTGAATCAGAGATACTGGGGAAGAGCTGAGCTATCTGTGTTTTAACAAGCCCCCCATATGAATCTGATGCATGTTAGTTGGAGGACCACTATTTTAAGGCATGCTTGTGAAGAACATTTTTACTCTGTATATTATAGATTACTATGTTTTATTCCCTATAATGATGTATGATTATAGACAAAGTGTTCATTGTTTGGCTCAGATGTAATATAGGAAGACTGCCTCTTTCAATTTATTTTTTAAGACAATATTGCCATTGACAGAATTATTTTAACTATTTTTCTATTGTATAGATATGGTAGATTTTAGTAAATAAATACTAAAGAAAGCTTAACTTATAAATATTTAAATAGTATGTATTTACTTAAATATTACCATATTTGTACTATTTAAGCAAATCAACACTAAAATACTACTTTACTACCATATTAATACTATTTAAGGGCTGGGCACAGTGGCTCATGCCTGTAATCCCATCACTTTAGGAGGCCAAGGCAGGTGGATCACCTGAGATCAGGAGTTTGAGACCAGCCTGACCAACATGGTGAAATGCTGTCTCTACTAAAAATATAAAAATTAGCTGGGCATGCTGGCAGGCGCCTGTAATGAGGCTGAGGCACGAGAATCACTTGAGCCCAGAAGGAGAAGGTTGTGGTGAGCTGAGATCACACCATTGCACCCCAGCATGGGTAACAGAGCAAGACTCCATCTCAAAAAAAAAAAAAAAAAAAAAAAAAACTATTTAAGTAAATACTAGCATATTGATGATATTTAAATAAATACTATACTATCATATTAATACTATTTATACCATTATTTAATTAGTATTATTAATAATATATTAATGCCATTTAAGTAAATAAATACTAAAGAAAACTTATTGAAAGAAAATTCAAAATTTTGTACAAATGGGAACATGACGTAATTACTAAGCAAAATTAGAGTAGCAATTTCTCCAAGTGAGAGAAATAAGGCCATGTCTTATTACTATTGCTAGCTATTGCCTTGGAATATAATTAACAAGTGCTGCTCCACAGATTGTGTAATAGTGTAAATAAGAGTATATTTCTCTCTTCGGAGTAGCCAATACCTATGAATGCTTTTATGATCTTAAAAACACAGTCAGTTACGAGTATTACATACATGGTTAAATTTTGACAAACCGAACCCAAACTGCCTTACTTTCTCTTGTACCAATCTGACCAAGCTACACACTTTATCTCCTCATTTAGGCTTATAAAACACTAATCGTACAGTTTATGACATTGCTCACTTTTTGAAAAATCATACCCTTGCTCCCCAATAGTCACAAATATATATGAGTACCTGTGATATGTAATTCTCTTCCCTATTGAATGCAAATTTTATGTTATGTCACTAAGAAAGGGCACAATTTTTTTCAAATTTAGCAATTTAAACAATTTTTGACACTACTTTTATAAAAATATAAGTACATTCAAGCTTACGCAAATTTGTTGAAAGATTAAATTCTGTCTTAAGTTTTAGTAGCTTTCATAGGCCTCAGGAAGAACTTAATATGAGAACCCAAGTATTGATTTTGGTAATGTAATATATTAAATAATAATATATTGCCTTTATATAGTGCCTTATTACTGTCAAAATGTCTTCAGGTACATGTCCTTTCATTCTCAAAGAAAATCTATGAAATAAGCAAGGCAGGTGATTTTCCATTAAGAAAGCTGAGACAGGCCAGGTGCGTGGCTCACTCCTGTATTCTCAGCACTTTGGGAGCCCGAGGTGGGAGGATTGCACTAGCTCAAGCATTCAAGACTAGCTTGAGCAACATAGCGAGACTTCATCTCTACTAAAAATAAAAAAAACTTTACAAACTCAGCCAGGCTCAGTGGTACATGCCTATAGTCCCAGCTGTTTGAGAGGCTGAAAAAGGAGGATCCCATGAGCCTGGTGTTGAGGTTGTAGTGAGCTATGATTCCACCACCACACTCCAGCCTGGGCAACATAGTGAGACACTGTCTCAAAAAAAAAACAAAAAAGAAAAGAAAAAGAAAGCTGAGACAAACAGACGCTAAAAGACAAAGACACAGACAAATCAGTCATTGAGCTGAGATCGAAAGCCAGTTCTCTCAATCTCTGCAACAGGCCTCTTTTCTCAAAGAAATTGAGAAAAATCTCAATCTCTAAAAAAATCTCCATTTTTTTAGAACCTGCTTCTATTAAACTGCTGATTATCTATTCAATTTATTTCAAGGAATAGTTATAACAAATCTGTTTGGGTCATTGTAATATTTATTAACGACTTTAAAATGCTAGTCATAGGAAATTGTGTTTTCATTTAATTAATTTCTAAACCTCTATTGTCTTTCCAGGTACCACTGCTTTGTATTTGTTCCTGGTTATGCATCCTTCCATCCTTAGTAACTCCCCCAGCCCAAAAACCTTTGAGGAGGTACAGTTCTTTAATAGAAATAACTACCACAGGGGGATTGATTGGTAAGATGGGTTATTAGTATAAATCTAAAAGTATATGTACTGTGTACAGTATAAACTTAGCACTAATATTTAGAAACATGTAAGTTTGTAGTCACAAATAAAAGTTAACCTCTGCGCCTTGGAAATTGATTGAATATCATAAAGGAGCTCAGAAATTTTTCAGAACAAACTCTCCTAAGTTTATAAAGGGATTTGTTTCCCCAAGAGGATCATATATAATTTCAATTGGTATTAATTTTATTTGATGGTAACTACAGATATTAAGTCAGAATAATAGCATAATATTCAGAAATTTCATTCCTCTCTACTCGTAAGGAAAAAAAATTTTCATATATTTTTCTTCTTGTGCACTTTTAAGTGACGCTATAGCCAATATATGTAATATTAAGTGACGCTATAGCCAATATATGTAATTTTCTATCTTCTTTAGCACATAAATAAAAATAAATAAAACTAGAAATGTTTATATATTACATGAATAATCAAAGCCATAAAAAAACCTATCAATAATACACAAGAATTAATTTTTGCCTTTGAATGAAATTAGAAATATGTCAACCATCTGAAGAAAACACTTAAAAAGTAAAAATAACAGAATACACAAAATACAGTCACGTAGTAGAGCTAGATGGTACAAACTAACGTGTTCATCATAAAGTGTATCTAAAGGTCTTGCTATGAAGATACGCTGGACAGAGAGTGGTATAAAGGAGTGAATTATAATAATTCTACAGCATAAATATATTTTGCATGTATTTTAGCATAGTCATATATAGTAACCTCTGTTGTCAAATTGCATGATCTCAATTTTAAAATTATCAACCCCTGAAGAGCTGCTTGTGAACAGTCCAAATGAAAAGAAAAAGAAATGGATTGAGCATAATTTGAGCACCTACTAGGATTTACATATATTCTAATTGTTATATATTTCACTACCAACTTTTCAGTTCAGGGTATGATATTGTGTTGTATTAAATAACAGCTGAGAAATCAAGAAACCATCAACAATGGCCAGGCACAGTGGCTCACATCTGTAATCCCAGCATTTTGGGAGGCTAAAGTGGGTGGATCACTTGAAGTCAGGAGTTAGAGACCAGCCTGGGCAACATAGCAAGAACCCATCTCTACCAAAAATACAAAAATTAGACAGGCATGATGGTGTGCACCTGTGGTCTCAGCTAACTTGAGAGGCTGAGACGGGAGGATTACCTGAGCCCAGGGAGGTTGAGCCTGCAGTGAGCTGTGACTACAGCACTGCACTCCAACCTGAGCAACAGAGTGAGTCACTGTCTCAAAAAAAGAAAAAGAAGAGAAACCATCAGTAGTTCAGCTGTATTTGGCCACTGATTCAAATATGTATGCCAGTATATAATTACAGAATAAAATGATGTTAACATCAGGACTAAAAGGACTGAATAAAAACTGCTTTGGAGGTGGACAGGAATGTATTAGCATTACATTCCTGTCAATACTTGGATTGTCTAGGACTTTTTATCAAAAAACATTTTTGAAAAATTCATGGTAAAAGATTTTTACAAGTTATTAATTTTTTACCATAAATGTTTTATAAATATGTTTTGATCATCATGTGGATGGGTACTCTAATAAGAACAAAAATCCTGCCAGGCATGGTGGCTCATGCCTGTAATCCCAGCACTTTGGGAGGCTGAGGCGGGCAGATCACCTAAGGTCAGGAGTTCGAAACCAGCCTGGCCAACATGGTGAAACCCTGTCTCTACTAAAAATACAAAAATTAGCTGGGCATGGTGGCACATGCCTGTACTCCCAGATACTCATGAGTCTGAGGCAGGAGAATCACTTGAACCTGGGAGGTGGAGATTGCAGTGAGCCAACATCATGCCACTGCACTCCAGCCAGGGTAACAGAGCAAGACTGTGTCTCCAAAAAAAACTAAAAGGTCCCTTAAGCAGTTTACAAGGAGATGACATAAATAAGTAAAAAGCTAAAAAGCAATGAAATATTCTAAATATAACTCATTAAAACCACCAAATACATATACTTTTGATTGACAAATTATGTTTACAAAAGGCAATTGATGCAATTAACAAAAAACAGTAATTGCAAATGTCAATCTGTAGCAATAACTACAGCTTTATTCTTGATGACATCAAATGTTTTCAAACCCTCAGAATGGCTTTGCCTCTCTATGAGGCATCAGCACCTTAGCAGTCCTGTTGGGACTGTGATGTCACAAGTTGAAGATTATGAAGATTATGTGGTCTCAGAGTGCCAGGGTCACCTAAAGAATTAACCCAGAGACAGTTAGTTAATCTGAATGTGTAGATCTGCTTTTTTGGAGAACTGGATAAAACCAGCAGCCTAAGCACAAGCTTAGGGCACAAGTAAAGTAGAGCATATGAAAATTTAAAAACTTTATCTTTGACAGTCAACATTTGCAGTCACACAATTTAAGAAAAATGTTTGACTTATGCATACATGTAAATTTGATGTTTCATGATTTGGTCTTATTATTTTTAGTTACATAGGAACTTACTGGAGGCCTGAAGTAGTATGTAGAAAGCCATGAAATCCTATCAGCATTTAGAACTTCTAAACATTGTAATCTGGCTTTAAGGAAAATCCCGTGCCTGTAATCCCAGAACTTTGGGAGACTGAAGCTGGTGTATCACCTGAGATCAGGAGTTCAAGACCAGCCTAGCCAGCATGGTGAAACCCCATCTCTAGTAAAAATACAAAAATTAGCTGGGTGTGGTGGCAGGTGCCTGTAATCCCAGCTACTTGGGAGGCTGAGGCAGGAGAATTGCTTGAACCTGGGAGGTGGAATTTGCAGTGAGCTGAGATCACACCACTGCACTCCAGCCTGGGTGACAGAATGAGACTCCATCTCCCAAAAAAAAAAAAAAAAAAAAAAAAAGGAAAGAAAGACTCAGTGTCAACCCAAATAACAAATAAATGTGGGGTATTGCAAAAAATTCCATTTTTCAGGTAAAAGAAAATGCTGAAGTTTTATGTTTTATAGAAGTAGAAAAA
This sequence comes from Sapajus apella, assembly GCF_009761245.1. Classification (NCBI taxonomy): domain Eukaryota; kingdom Metazoa; phylum Chordata; class Mammalia; order Primates; family Cebidae; genus Sapajus; species Sapajus apella. The sequence continues at coordinate 20,345,540 of NW_022436967.1, read as the reverse complement.
CTTAAGGGAGACAGGCATTTACTTTTAACCCCCAATTTGTTAAAACACTCCGGTTTGCTCACTAATTTTTTTAATAACTTCAATTTACATTCTCTAAATGTGAGCCTTTTGCAGAGCTTCCAGGTCCCATACTAAAAATATGAACCTTTTATTTACTTCTCTATTCATCAAACATCTTTCAAGTGCCTGTAAGTGCTAGCAACTACACTAGAAAAATGCAGCACCAGGCACAGTGGCTCACGCCTGTAATCCCAGCACTTTGAGAGGACAAGGCAGGCAGATCACAAGGTCAGGAGTTTGAGACCAGCCTAACCAACATGGTGAAACCCTGTCTCTACTAAAAATACAAATATTAGCTGGGCGTGGTGGCGCACACCTGTAATCCCAGCTACTCAGGAGGCTGAGGCAGGAGAATCACTTGTACCCGGGAGGCAGAAGTTGCAGTGAGCCAAGATCTGGCCACTGCACTACAGCCTGGGAGACAGAGTGAGACTCTGTCTCCAAAAAAAAAGTAAAGAAAAATCCAGACATATAGGCAAACGAGTTGCACCCTGCCCTCTCCATCAGCCCCTGGGGCCTGGCAAAATCAACACATTATAGGTCCAAGATATAGACCTGCTTGAGGATGTTTTCAAAGACTAAACTGTTCCAAATTAAAAGTCTTCCAGGAAGGTGGGACAGGTTTAAGAAGCTAAAATTTCTGCTCTTTTTTGTGATTTTATGAAGCCTTTTCTCGGAACAAGCAAGCTTGAGACAAGCTTGGACCAAATAAGATACCACTAGACACTTTAAATAATCTTAGCACTTCTGAAACCAGTGTGAGCTTCTACATAAGGAGCATCCTGAAATTTGGCACTTTCTGTAAATAGAATATACACCAGAACAAATAGCACATCAAATCTTCCAGAAATTTTTGTGTATCTCTTTCTCCGTAAAGGGGTGCCAGAATTATGTATCACCAACAAGCCAATTCCAGACAACATAAAAGGATTTTACTGCTCTGAATCTCAAGATACCACTGTGTTGCACCAGCTAAACTTTGCAATGTGTTAACAACTGGAATCCTACCAGAAGCTTTATCATGTTTTAGGATATGATCTCACATTCAAAAATTTATGAAAATCTCATGTGATCTTTTGGTCAAAAGAAAACAAGACACTGTAAAAAAATAAAACAGGTCATTGCATGAATGTTAATGACTTTTTGTTCAGTAATTATTGAACTACCTTGTCTTGGTAGCCCAGTGTCATAATGGTTTATGATTGGAAGGGGGTGGCAGTGGAGGCTGAGGCCATTGTCATAAAATTTAAGAATCCCTAGAAGCTATATTTTTACAGTCTCTCTAAAAAAAAAAGCCCTTTTCCTCTAAAAGATGTTCCTTAGTGCTTCAGAAATATTTCTTGTCCTATGCAGAATTAGTTATATTTGACAACTTTTATTCAGGTGGAACATTAAACAAAATCCTAAATTTCAGTGCTTGACCCTACAGATATCCCTGTGTTGATTCTGCTGGTAATTTGAATTATCTCTACCTATAAGGATATAGAACATGACCTTGGGAAATTTGTTAAGATTTTATATTTGGAATGTACATACTTTTTAAATTTCTCCCATAATTATTCTAAAGGAGAACATAAGTGGCTCTATATGATAAAAATTAAGCAAAAAAGCAGTATTTATACCAGATATGCTCTGCACCTTTGACACTATGTGATTAAATATAACACTGGCACAATACATGGAAAAGAAATTATTTCACTTGCAATAAAGTAAAAAATATCTCCTCTAAATCCTTTTAAAATGCCTGAACTGAACATATCATCTGTTTTAATAAAAATTTTTTTGTTTGAGTGCTTGAATTTTTCTCTGTACAGTGTTTCTACCTTCAGACACATTTGATATAGTTAGGCTAATTACTGCTGCAGTTTGATCACTATGTTTCTACATTTTTGTTATCTATTTTTTCCTGATATTAAGCAAAATACAAAGAAAATGTACCTCAAAAAACATCTTCCAAACACATTATTAGTGTTCTGGGTAGTTTTCTCTTGCTAACTATAGAGGACAAATGCTGTAAAGAAAAAGGCTTTTATTTAGGAAACAGATGAATTTGTGGGACACTTTTAACATCTTTGGTCACCAGAATATGAGTATAAACCAGAGTCTTATTTTGAGAAAAATATTCCTTTTCTAGGTATATGGATTTCTTCCCAGTCCCATCTAATGTCACCACTGACTTTTTGTTTGAGAAGAGTGCCAATTACTTCCACTCAGAGGAAGCCCCTAAAAGAGCTGCTTCTCTGGTTCCCAAAGCCAAGATCATCACCATTCTCATTGACCCTTCAGACCGAGCTTACTCTTGGTACCAGGTAAGGAAAATGCAAACAGAATCCAACAGGGAGAAGGGGAGTGTGGACAATGGAGCATCATTTTTAGCAATAGCCACTACCTCAGGTTTTCACAAAAGAGATTTGCTAGTTGTTTGAGATCTACAGAAAAATGGATATGTTTTTCTTAATTTCCATTGAGAAATTTCCTCCATTTTTTCTTATTAACTTAATCGATTCATTTAATAAACTGTATTAATGCAATAAAAGAAATGAAATTAAAATATAAGAAAATATTTACTTTTTTATATCTCTGCTTCTATATATCTACATTTTAAAGGTAATAATTTAAAATCATTATTTTTTCATCTAATTCATGTGTAATCTATAAAGAGTCAGATAGCAACAATTTCAGTCTTTGTGGGTTATACAGTCTCTGAGGCAATTATGCCATTGTATTTCAAAAGGAGCCATAGACAATATGTAAATGCATAAGCACTGCCATGTTCCAATAAAACTTTACTGAACAGGCAGTAGGCCATAAATTGCTGACCCTAGCTCTAAAAGAGCTTAAATAACTGCTTGTACTAAAGAGACAGCTTAGTGGCAAAGCTAATATAAGAATTTTTAGGCTAGGTATGGTGGCTTATGCCGGTAATCCAAGTACTCTGGAAGGTAGGAAGATTTTTTGAGCCCAGCAGTTCAGGTGGGAGGATTGTTTGAGCCCAAGAGTTCAAGACCAGCCTTAGCATCATAGGCAGACTGTCTCTACAAATAAGAAAAATTACCCAGGCCTGGTGGCACATGCCTGTGGTCCCAGCTACTTGGAAGGTTGAAGTGGGAGGATCACCTGAGCCTGGGAAGGTTGGGGCTGCAGTAAGCTGTGACTGCACCAGGTACTCCAGCCCAGACAACAGAGGGAGACTGTCTCAAAAAAAAAAAAAAAAAAAAAAAAAAA
>NW_022436967.1:20275158-20342155 GCF_009761245.1 Sapajus apella | reverse complement strand
AAGGAAAGAAAAAAATTCATCTCTGAGAACCTAACATGTCTTAATGTTTCTTGTATACACATTGCCATTGTTTTCTTAGGTTGGTTAGAACCTTGTACAGAAATGATCACTTTAGTAATTTAACAAACTCTAGCAATAAGACGTATATCAAATAGAAAATATATATATATATACTTTTAATAAATCATTACAAATAATAGAAAAAAAATCTTTTAAAACTTCTTTCAGTGATATTTTAACCACCAGTTGGAAGGATTCAATAAGAAGCAGTCAAAATTAACATAAGAACATAATAAAATTAATGGAGTCAGTGTCTTTAGTCTCTAGGATCCTTAGTTCTCATTTCTCAGTTTTGTAATTTAAAAAACGCTTTCCTACTATTCATGTGTTTATCCATTCATTAAATAATTTTAATGACTACTGTGTGCAAAGTTTTGTTCTAAGTATGATTTGAAAAATAAATCCAATGCTATGCTTGAAATTGATTTCAGCCTAAGTGGAGAAATATGTATAAACAAACATATAAATTAGAAAGTAATAAGTGATGGACATACAGACATATTCAGAACAACAAAGCCACCTGACAAAGACCACCTGGGAAAAGGCAGATTTATTCATGGCTGTCTCAGAGAAGCCCAAATACCAGAACCATGGGGCACATTTTTAAATAAGGGAAAGATATGTAAGGAAAGAAATTTAAGTAAAATTAAAATGAAGTGTTTTCATAAATTCAAAGCAGAGCTATGTAAAGGAGTTATCATCAGGTCAGTACTAAAAAGAAGACTAAGGGTCCTATTTTCTTGGAAACTATAATGTTAAGACAAATGTTCTATGTACAAAAATCCCTATTCTGAAATCTGCAAGTAGGCTGGATGTATGGCTACTTCCCTGTGTTAAAGTGACCCACATGGCTTAGGTCCTCCCTTCCAGAGTAGGATATCCCATTCTCACTGATTTAAAACAGCTAAATTCTTGGCAATTGTAATATTAGAGAATAAAGTTCTTAATCACGAAGTCCTTTTGCTGCTTAACAAAAGCAGTTTTTGCAGTTCGCAAGAGAAAGAACAGATTGTTGGGAAAGGTTTTGTGGCAGGAACATAGTGGGGAAAGGTCATAGAAAGCAGAGAAAAACTTAGATAGGCATTTTGATAATAATCTGAGTAATAGGGAGTCGAGACATCCTGGAAAGCTAAAATCCACAATTCTGTACTAATCATTCATGCTAAACATGAAGCCATCTTTTAAATCAAAACATACAGCAAACTGCAAATTGAGTGATTTGATTTTGCACCTTTTACCTTTTCCGCCAAGTATCTGGAGAAAATAGAAATAAGCCTTAATAGACTCCAAGAGAAAGAAGAAAATTGGAGCTTGGCAACCACTTAGTCCCTGAAAAATGAGGAATTTACAGAAAAAGGCGGCTTTAAGGCTGCAAGCTAACAAAAACGTCCTAAATATTACAAATAAATCACAGTGGCAAAATGCAGGCCTTAACAAAGTCTAGTAGAGTTTGTAGTCCAGTGATTTGAATCTCAATTGCAGAAAATTTACTATTCAACTAGATGTGGTAAACATCCACAAACTCACCACTAAGCCTGAATATTTATTGGCCAATTTAAAGAAAAGGTGATTTACTCACACCCATGGGCCTCAGCCTGAGCCATTATGAAACACTTTCCTACTTGCATTGCTGCTTTCTGCATTTTCTGCACAGTAAATGATTCTGATTTGCCGCAAAGGTTACCATTAGATAAAATAATCTTGGCTTTCAGATACCAGGCAATGTATGATAAAAGCTGTGGATTTTTAGATAATGTACATGTCAGACTTTCTACTACTTTCAGCATTTAAAAGAGCCGATAGGCCTTTTCTAATCTAAAACTGCATTACTAGATGGAGCAAAACTATTTGGCAGAACTAGTAGAGTGCTTGTCTATTATGGATATTCACTGGACATAATAAATCGTTTGCTTATGAGCTGGAAAGGGAGCATTAACCCAGCTTTCAAAAGTTTACTTTCAGAATAAAATACGTACACTAAGGAAACAAGTCAGTAAAGTTGGTGAAGGAATCCTATCAATAAGAATTCAACTTCTACCAGATAAGTTCTCAAAAATTTACTCCCATAAGTATCAGAACTTTAAATCCTGATGCTCCAAGCAAACATTTTCATGTTATTAATTTCAAAATAAATAACTCTCCAGCAGTGAGGCACTTCTTTCTTTAGCTTTGAGACTTGTAACAAAGATTGTTTTTTAATTATTTATGCCTATGGTTCAGATTAGTTTAATTATCCATCTTTTCATCATAGCATCAGCGATCACATGAAGACCCAGCAGCTCTGAAATTTAGCTTCTACGAAGTGATCTCAGCAGGGCCCCACGCACCCTCGGAGCTCAGAGCCTTGCAGAAGAGATGTTTGGTCCCAGGGTGGTATGCCAGCCACATCGAGAGATGGCTTGTTTATTTCCCCCCATGTCAGGTATGGAGTAATAAGGATTTACATCATATTTGAATCTCATTAAGTTGATGACTTTGCCTTAGGATAAGAAAATTTTCACTCACTAAACTATTACTCGTTTTTCCTCTTTAGTTGTAAATAATGAGGTTGCTGCAAGGAGAAATAGGCAGAAGTAGAAAAACTGTTTAATTTTCTACGAGTAATTCAGGATAATTCTCCCTGCTCTATTTGCTGTGCATACCTCTCCTGGTTGTAAAAAGCCGAAAGCTTTAGGTCCCTGATTCTTATTCTGAGAATAAAGTTTGAAAGAGAACTTCTTAACCAAATAAGACAAATATTGTGTTGCTTAATTAAGTGCCATTATTTCCCTTCTGAACCATCTTGCTGAATTTTTTATAAGTCCTGTGTTTTTCTCAGCCCCTTGAATTGCATCTGCCTGGGATCAACCTAGATTACAAAATCAGCCCCGCATGGGATTGTGTAAGCAATCCAGTCACATCGGACATGATACATACCTGTGAGTCTAGAACCATGCTGTCCAATATGACAGCCACTACCATGTATGGCTATTTCAATTTATATTAAAATCAAATAAAATGAAAAGTTCAGTTCCTCAGTTGCTGTTGCTACATTTTAAATGCTCCATAGCTACATGTTAGATCCAACATGTCCAAAGTTCTATTGAACAGTGCTAGTCTAGACTAAATAGAAATATCAGAGAAGAGGTATGGATAAACCAGACCCGCTTTGCAGGCTTTGTGGCCTTTAATCCTGGTCTCCTCTCATCTTGCAGGGTCCACCCTCCTCAGAGCAACAAGCGACTTCTTCTCCTTAGTTTCTTGAAGAACTTTGTCCATGTTCAGGTTTTCTGAGAGTCTAACTTCATTCTCCAAATGGATTATCAACATATTTCTTCAACCCTTACAGTGCCATTCCTGAAAGGAATTGTGAAGAATGACATGTTCTCTGTCATATTATATCTGAGTTCATTACGACCTTTCTCCTTTTCTACAGGACTCCGCAGCTTGAATGATGAATCATTGCTTTCTGTTTTGAAAGTTGGTTTCCCTTTGTGATTTTTTAGTCACATTTCTAAGCTCTCTTGGTCTCTCAACTGCCTTTTATGTTTTCATAGTGTTTGCAGGACTTCTCAGCTTGCAAACCATGAGTGTACTTAATTGGTATGATTTATTTCTTAATCCAGGTCATTAATGAGGATGAATGTTTACGTGTCTTTTTTCAATGTGCATTTTTTTTATTTCTCTGGTAATTTAGTTGCTAATTATTGATGGGCAACAACTAAGAACTGATCCTGCTACAGTGATGGATGATGTACAGAAGTTTCTAGGAGTCTCGCCTCATTACAATTACTCTGAAGCTTTAACGTAAGTTTATATTCTAATTCATTTATTGAAGTTTCAGCAAAGAACTGATTTCAAAGAAACTGCAGTTTGGTCATACAATTTTCAGGTTACCTGTTCCTCATATATTGGTTATTTTTCAATTTGACAGTAACTGCTTAAAAAAAATATTTCAACAGTGTGACAAAGAAGTGTCCTAAATCCTGTGTTGATTCCTAATTGTACAAAGATTTCCCTGGGAGGAAAGTAGAGAAATAAAACAGGTGTAAATCTTAAAACAAACCACTAATCTTAAAAGAAGTTACCTGAAATAAGTTCGTAAAGCCTGAGCCTATTTAACAGCAATATGGGGCCTCTTGGAAGTATGAACAGGTGAGTAACTAGGTAGTTTAGGAACTGATTCTTCTCTCATTTATGTAATTTTCAGAAACAATATCATGCAGCAGAAAATAGTCCATAGGCAATTGAATAAGCAGAGAGAGATGTACTATTATTGCTCCTAAACATACATCCTTTTTTTTTAATTTTTTTGCATCTTTGTCTTTATCCACTATTCATCTGACCCTGTCACCTCTCCTTCAGAGGCCTCAGCAGTTAAAGCACTGGTTTGATTTTTCTGTTCATTTGCATGGTTTTTTGCTGGTTTCCTCTGATTTTCCTAGGCAACTGACTCTATAAGGTCCATGACTGGGGGCCAGTAAGGCACTAGGATTTAAGAAGGCAGTCACTCTCAGAGGTGTACACATGCCTAAGACTTAGTGCCTTCTTATATTTGTGTCCTAGTTGCCTCTCTTACCTCACCCTAGGCTCTGGGCCTCACTTAGCATTTTTTTAAATTTATTTTTATTTTTTTTTTAGAGGGAGTCTTGCACTGTCACCTGGGCTGGAATGCAGTGGCACAATCTCGGCTCACTGCAATCTCCGCCTCCCAAGTTCAAGCAATTCTCCTGCCTCAGCCTCCCAAGTAGGTGGGATTACAGGCACCCACCACCATGCCTAATTTTTTTTTGTATTTTTAGTAGAGATGAGGTTTCACTGTGTTGGCTAGGCTGGTCTCAAACTCCTGACCTCATGATCCTCCCACCTTGGCCTCTCAAAGTGCTGGGATTGTAGACATGAGCCACCGCACCCAGCCCACTTAGCATTTTTGAAGAAGACCTCTATCTTTCTCTTTTTTAAATGGTTGGCAATCAGATTTAGGAGAATTATACTCGTTTCTACCCCACATGTGTAGGGCAACTGGAAGATAGTGAGTTGGATTGAGTTATGGACCTGACTCACACTATATTTTTTTTTTTTTTTTTTTTTTTTTTTTTTTAATTACCTTAGACTCACAGACTAAGCCTTAAAGAAACTGGAAAAGATGATTATGGTATTCTTCCATTTATTTTTCAGTATAAAATTCAGTTCCACAGATCAAGTAGTTTTCCCTTTTTTTAGTACTCTTTAATATCAATTTAGAAAGTGAGAGGTAGGTTTCCTTTACCTTTCATCAACCTTTGCAGAAAAAAAAAAATGAGATAAGTAGAAAAACATCAAATACTGCTTTTATGTTCTACAAACCAAATATCGAGTCATGTAAGGAGGCATTTTGGTTTAGAGGACAAAGGAGTAAGTAGAACTCTGCAGTTTTGAGCTTCCTTCCTAAGAGACATTTATGCTTTGCTGTTATTATTAACCTTCTGACCTCTGTGTTTTCTATACTATGAGTACTGTCAGAGTTTTGTGGCACTTAGTTCAAGTACTAACACAGACATTGGTCTTAGGTATTTAACATTCAGCTTGACCTTAAAGAAAGCTGAGTGATTGCAGTTTGCACTTAAAAATTCAAGACCATTTTCTGTCTTATATCTTTTTAAGTATCTGTTAGAAAAGAAAGCTTTTATTTTCTAAACAGTTTTCTATTTCAAGTTAGGTTATCTTTGGGTCTTTTTTATGGAGTTTGTAGCAAAGCACTGTATTTCAGAAAAAAAGAAGTACAGTATTCTATAAAGACAGAGTTGCTTTTTCTTATGGAACGGTCCTTGACCTGCATGCTGTGTATTTGTCCCCTCTGCAGCCAGCTCAGCAGCAAGCTTTTTATTCATCTCCACTGCTGAGAAAAGGCAGTGTGAACTTAAGAGAGTATCAAAGCAACTATATACAAAGAAGTGTGGGTCCATTTGCACCTGGGCTGTATCTAGCTAAAATTACCGATTATATGATTCTCTAACCTGGTGGGGTCTCAGTGGATGAAGTAGCAACATAAGATATGTGTAGTCCCTGAAACCAGAGTTTCTGGTGCAGCAGTGCTACCCAGGTTCTCACCCTATGGATAGAGATAATGTGCTTTCATTCAGTTTCTTTTCATATTTTTTTTCAGTCATCAGCTGGCCTGACACACCTTGTAAAACCCGGCAGTGCACTAGTTGCAGAATATTTGGAAGTTTCGTGTCATTGTCTTAGGTCTATATTGATTATCCTTCACCCTATGCCCTTTGCAGCTGTTTATCTGAAACCTGTCTTCACAATTTAGTTACTCCTGTTAGAGTAACTGTACTGATAGCTGTTTCTGTAGTGCTTTGGAAATATTGACAATGACCAGAGGTACAAAATATATATCCTCAGAAATGCCATTTATACCAGTTGGCAAAAGATCCTTTGTACACTTTGGTATTGCTCTTTAATTTCCTGCTGGTGATAATGAAGATTATTTTATTGGTGCTTAAAAAAAAATTCTCATTGGAAGTCCTCCAAGGATATAGTAAGCTGCAAACCAATATGAATTCTCATCTAACTACATAAATCTAGTGTTTTGCTCATAGACTAAATGAATAAAACAAGGTCTATACAAATGTTTTACTATGCAATCTTGGCATGAAGGAGTACTCCAACTTAAGAGATCTTTAAAGTTATTATCTTCCAGATAGCAAATTCCAGCATGAAAACTATTTTCAAGAGGAATCACAATAAGCCCCCATTGTCAAGATTGTTTATTCTTTCCCACAAGTGTTAAAGAAGGGGTTCAAGACTTCCAAAGACATACAAAAGTCACTGAAGAATCTGTGATGCCTTAAAATTACTTAGTACTGTCAACATGGGTGTTAAATGACATATTTAATGTTAAATAATCTGATTTTCTCAGTGATTGTGGGTGTGAATGAAATAAGCAAAATAAGCTTTAAAAATATAAATAATAAATTTATCATTCAATCAAATAAAGTATAATCTACAACTCTTGTTACACATACCCTTAATCCCTAAATGGGATTGATATATTAGTTTTTGTGTTATGTGTTATATAGTGTTTTGAAGCAATCATTTGAAATAAGACAGAAAAAAAGCTTAGCATGAAACTGTGCTAATTTGTATGCACTAAAATGAAAAAATATGAACTTTTAGCTTTGCCATTAATATATCTATTCAATTATACCTAGCCATCAATTCTAGGTATGATTTCTAAACAGATGTCTTCATGTTTAGAAATATTAATTAGCTAAATACCTGAACCTGGCATCTTTATGTCTCAGTTAGTTAACTTATTTGTCAAGATGAATGAAACCAGACTATGTTATATAAATTTTTAGTACTGATTTACTTTGAAACATCAATAAATGGGCAATGAGAATTTGAAAGCCAGGGGTTTAGTATAGCTGTTTGTTTTGTTGATAAAGCTTAGGCTAAGTCATGAAGGACTGAAGCCGCTTCAAGATTCAGAAGAACTTCAGTGGCTTTTAATATAATTTCCTTGGCAACCAAATTTATATTGCCCAGGAATTGTTTTCCTACCCACTATAGATAAATGTGAGTACCAATTACTATATTAAAACTTTCTTTTTAGCATATTATAGTAGCCATAGTAACTAAAATCTGTTGGTTCTCTGGATGTCATGAAAGAATACCTAGAAATGCTAAGTAGGGAAAAGAAAAAAAAAGTCTAATTTCTTATGATAAATTAAGTGATTTTAACAGTTCAAAATAAATATACATTAGCATGTTCTGTATATATACATATGTATCTCTTCACAAAAAATACTATGTGATAGGTAGAATTAGCTCACGTTTTGCAGATAAAAAAAACCAGGGCACAGGAAAGTTAAACCAAAAGTCACTCATCAAGTAAGTTGAGGAGGCAGGATTGAAATTCAATCAGTTATCTTGGGAACCTACACCACCAACCTGTTAATCTCTTCATATTGGCACGGGATGTTAGAACCACAGAAAAACAATACTGTGAATTTTTACTAGTGAATAGCATATTAACAGGAAGTACTTCCTTAAAAAAAAAAAGACCAGAACCTTTAAATGAACTATATAAGTTGTCTCAGACTTTATTATGAATAAAATCCATCTTCAGATGCACTGAATGTCACTTTTCTTCGTAAATATGTGATCATAAAGATATGCAAATTAAAATAACATTGAAATACCAGTACATACCCATTAGCATGGCTATAATCCAAAGACAATACCAATTTCTGTATTAGTCCCTTCTCACACTACTATGAAGAAACACCTGAGACTAGCTAATTTATAAAGGAAAGAGGTGTAGGCCGGGCAGGGTGGCCCACGCCTATAATCCCAGCATTTTGGGAGGCCGCGTTAGGTGGGTCACCTGAGGTAAGAAGTTTATGAAACTAGCCTGGCCAACATGGTGAAACCTCATCTCTACTAAAAACTCAAAAAATTAGCCAGCATGGTGGCAGGTGCCTGTAGTCCCAGCTACTTAGAAGGCTGAGGCAGGAGAATCACTTGAACTGGGAGGTGGAGGTTACAGTGAGCCAATATCACACCATTGCACTCTAGCCTGGGCAACAAGAGCAAAACTACGAAAAAAAAAAAATGGAAGCAGGAGGAAGGGAAGGAAGAAAGAGAGAAAGAGAGGGAGACGGGAAGAAAGGGAGAGAGGGAGACGGAAAGAAAGAGGAAAAGAGAGGGAGAGAGAAAGAGAGAAAGCAAGCAAGCAAGAAAGAAAAAGAGGTTTAATTGACTCACAGTTTCACATGGCTAGGGTGGCCTCGGGAAACTTAAAACCATGGCAGAAGCCTCCTTTTCACAAAGAGGCAGAGGAGAGACTCAGTGCCAGCAGGGGAAATGCCAGATGCTTATAAAACCATCAGGTCTCGTGAGCACTCGCTTACTATCGCGAGAACAGCATAGGCGCCACTACCCCCGTGATTGAATTACCTCCACCTGCTCCTGCCCTTGACACGTGGGGACTATTACAATTATTACAAGGGCAGGACCAGGTGGAGGTAATTCAGTATCAGGTGGTCCTGCTCTTGACAGTAGGTATTATTATTACAATTTGGTGTGGATACAGAGCCAAACCATTTCACAAATGTTGGCAAATATGTGGAGAAATTGGAATCCTCACACACTGCTGATAGTAATCCATAATATATGGCCACTTTGGAAAGCAGTTTTGTAGTTTCTTAAAACCTAAACAGAATCTTACCCAAACAATCCAATTTCACTTCTATGAATCTACCCCCAAATAAAAGAAAACCTAAGTCCACAAAAGCTTGTAAGGGAATGATTATAGCATTATTTGTAAGAGCTAAAAAACTGGAAACAATACAAATGTCCTTCAACTGGTGAATGGATTTGTTATATCCACACCAGCTAAAAAAAAGGAATGTCGAGAAAAGCGACAAATGTAGAGTTAGATAGAGTATATCTGAAACTGGGGATGACAGCAGGGACTGACTGCAATGGGAGGCAAAAATAGGGGTTTTGGAGGGATAGTGGAAATGTTCTAAAACCGGATTGTGGTGATAATTGTACAACTATATAAACTTGCTAAATAGTGCTGACTTGTACATTTAACAATATGTAAATAATATCTCAAAAAAGTTGTTAAAATGTGTATCATTAAACTGATTCCTTAAATCATAAACTGACTAAAGGAATCATTTTTTTGTTTGCCAGAAGAGAACTGATTTAAAAAACTTCTATGCTTATCCTGTATCAGTAACATCTACATCATAGTATTTTGATTTTGAAATTTACTGAATTGCTGTTTGCAATTCAGTATTCACCCATAGAAATGGTTATTGGGCAGAGCTCATACCTATAATCCCAGCACTTTGGGAGGCCAAGGCAGACGGATCACGAGGTCAGGAGATCAAGACCGTCCTGGACAACATAGTGAAATCCCGTCTCTACTAAAAATACAAAAATAGCCAGGTGTGATGGCGTGTGCCTGTAGTCCCAGCTACTCAGGAGGCTGAGGCAGGAGAATCGCTTAAGCCTGAGAGGCAAAGGTTGCAGTGAGCCGAGGTTGCACCATTACACTTCAGACTGGGGTGACAGAACAAGACTTAGTCTCAAAAAAAAAATAGATTTTTCAATGTAAAGGCATTTCAGTTATACTTTAGTATTCTGAATGTAATCTGAATGCTTTGTAGGATTAACCTGAATGAGGGTAGAAATAAAGTCATGTTTTTATTAATATAAAAGTGTCAGCCGGACACTGGCTCACACCTATAATCCTAGCACTTTAGGAGGCCCAGGAGGGTGGATCACCTGAAGTCAGGAGTTCGAGACCAGCCTGACCAATATGGTGATACCCCATCTCTACTAAAAATACAAAAATTAGCAGGGCATGGTGGTGCACGCCTATAACCCCAGCTACTAGGGAGACTGAGGCAGGAAAATTGCTTGAACTGAGGAGGTGGAGGTTGCAGTGAGCTGAGATTACGCCACTTCACTTCAGTCTGAGTAAAAGAGTGAAACTCCATCTCTAAAAAAAAAAAAAAAAAAAAAGTCACTGTTTAGAGGTTGAATCATTAGAGAATCTTGGTGCCCCTGCCCACAAGTCTTTTACAGTTAGTTCTAAACATCCCAGGTGATATTCCATACAAGCTTAAGAGCCATTCTTATCCATTCTTGTTTTACTCTTTAAATCAACAAAACTTTCTTGAATAACTATTATGTGCATGACTCTGAAGACACAATAATAAACAAAGTATCCCCACCTCCAGATTAGGATAGCCATAAAAGTGGGCACTAAACAATACATTAAGACTTCTCCAACATGTTCACTGCCTAAAGGCCTTGAAAGGAGGGGCCCAGCCATGACAATGGTTGCCAGTGCTTTCATAAACAGATTGTTTCCTTGCTGTTCCACCAGACTTCAGAGAAACACTGCTGCTTTCTGAATAGATGTGAGGAGATCTTTCTCCATCTTCTATTACACTTCTTCATCTGGGCTCTGAAATAGTATCACTTGTGTCCCAAACTCAATGAACAGCAGTGCCTTCATCTATCTATGACAGTTCTCTATGAAGGACCAGACCCAGTTCCTAAGGCCATCGGGTAAATAAACATGCTTTCAGGGCCGGGCGCGGTGGCTCACGCCTGTAATCCCAGCACTTTGGGAGGCTGAGGCAGGTGGATCACGAGGTCAAGAGATCGAGACCACCCTGGTCAACATAGTGAAACCCCATCTCTTCTAAAAATACAAAAAATTAGCTAGGCATGGTGGCGTGTGCCTGTAATCCCAGCTACTCAGGAGGCTGAGACAGAAGAATTGCCCGAACCCAGGAGGCGGAGGTTGCGGTGAGCCAAGATCGCACCATTGCACTCCAGCCTGGGTAACAAGAGTGAAACTCCGTCTCAAAAATAAATAAATAAATAAATAAACATGCTTTCCTTTCCAGCTTCTCCTTCTCATTTGCACCCTGACACACTTCTACCATTGCCCATGAATTTATGCATACAGATGCCTAGCCCAGGTGCCAGCTACACACATAATTTTTTTCTCAGTAAAGCTCAGCATGACACCTGCTGCATAAGATCTAATTAATTAGCAGAGATAAAAGAAAAACCTATTTTTCTTTTGATTCTTAATTTTAGTATGTGTGGAGTTCAGTGTTTCTTAGAAAAACTTTCTCTCAGAAGACTACTCATTTTAACACACAGCATATGTATGTTCCAGTTATGTATCTACAGCAAGCTGCCTTAGCAAAAAAAATAATTACTAGTCTGGATTCTGAATTTTGATCATATCAGAATTTGATTTTGAAAATTGCTGATAGCAAAATGTTAATAAAAAATATTACATCAACTGCAGACTTCCAGAAACGTTGTATTAGAGTTTCCCAAAGGCTTTCATAAACAGATTATTTAAATAATACAGTCTTTATTAATGCTCTCTTTGTAATTCTGAATATAGCACTAATTTATTCAGTTGCCTTACTGATTCAAGCAAGAATATAAACAGCATGAAGACATAAAATGTTGTGTCCTGATCTGACATAATTGCTTTAATAATGATGAGAAACCAGGCTTTACATAAATGGACTGTGATTATTCTCTCTAATACACAAAGTCTTACAGAGGCAGAAGTCTAGGTTTGCATTCTTTTCATAGGGCTGGAGTTATAAATTCTACAAGATCAGCTGCATATAGACTACACTCCCACATACACATGCACACATTAAATAACACTTTATTTTAAATGCTTTGTTAACGTATAATGTACATATAATCACCCCTTGTAATTATGCAGTTGATGAATACAAATGTATACAGTAGTTTTGTACCAGAAAAATCAATATATAGAACATTTCCATTAATCCAAAAAGTTTCCTCATGATCCTCTGTGGTCAACGCTTTCTATGCACCCTGAACCCTGGCAGTCAGCAAGCTACTTTGTTCCATTTGGCATAATGCTTTTGAGTTTCCTCTATGTTGCTACATCTATCAGGAGTCAATTCTTTATTATTGTTAAGTAGTCCTCCATTTTATGGATATACCACAACTTGTTTATCTTTTCATCAGTTGATGACATGAGTAATTTGCATTTTTTGGCTATCATGAACAAAGCTACTGTGAACATTTGTGTAAAGATCTTTGTGTGGACATACATTTTCATTGCCTTTGAGTAAAAACATAGCAGTGGGTTTGGTGGGTCATATAGTAGTTATGTATTTTAATTTCTAAGAAATTTTACAAAGTAAAGTTGAAATAGTTTCAATTTCTACCAATAATTATGTTTGCTCCACATCTTTGCCAACACCTGGTATTTTTTAATTCAGTCATTCTAGTGGGTGTACAGTGCTATTTAATTTGTGATTTTAATTTGTATTTCCTTAATGACAAATGATGTTCAGCAAATTTTCATTTGTTCATTGACCATTCATGTGTTGTTTGGTGAAGTGTCTGTTCCAATCTTTTTTTTTTTGAGACAGAGTTTTGCTCTTGTTACCCAGGCTGGAGTGCAATAGCATCGTATCAGCTCACCGCAACCTCTGCCTCCTGGATTCAAGTGATTCTCCTGCCTCAGCCTCCTGAGTAACTGGGATTACAGGCATGCATCACCATGCCTGGCTAATTTTGTGTTTTTAGTAGAGATGGGGGTTTCTCCATGTTGGTCAGGCTGGTCTCAAACTCCTGATTTCAGGTGATCTGCCTACCTCAGCCTCCCAAAGTGCTGGGATTACAGGTGTGAGCCACTGCGCCCAGCCTGTTCCAATCTTTTATCCAGTTTTTATTGATAATTTTATCTTTTATATTGAGTTATATATTCCAAATACAAGTTCTGTATTAGATATATTTTTTACAAATGTTTTCTCCCACTCTGTGGTTTCCCTTTTCATTTTTTAAAGTGTCTTTAAAAGAGCAAAAATTTTAAATTTTGATGAATTCACAATTATCATTATTTTTCCTTTATGGTTCATCCTAAGAAATTTTTAACTAACCCAAGGTTACAAAATTTTGTGCTTTTTCCCTATGTTTTCTTTCAGAATTATAATAATTTTAGCTATAAATTTTTAAGTTTTTAGCTTAAATTTTATAGTTTAGGTATAGCTCAATAATGCATTTCAAGTTAATTTTTATATGCAACATGAGGTAAGGGTCAATGTTCACTTTTTTCATATAGATATCCCATTTTTCTTGTGCAATTTAAAAGATTAATCCTTTCCCATTGACTAAACTTGGCAGCTATATTTTGAAAATCTGTTGACCATAGATGTGAAGGTTTATTTCTGAACTCTTTCTTATTTCATTCCATTGATCCATTGGTTCACTGATGCCAACGCCGTACAATCTTCGTTACTGTAGAATTACAGTAAATCTTGAAATTAAATAGTATAAGATCTCCAGATTTGCTCTTTGTTTTCCAATTGACTTAGCTTGTCTGCTTCCTTTACATTTTTATATGTACTTTAGAATAATTTTCAGTTTCTACCTAAAATATAGTCCACTGGAGTTTTGATAGGAATCATACTGAATCTATAGATAAATTTGGAGAGACTTGGTATTTTAAAAATAGTCTTCTGATTTATGAGCATGGTATAGTTCCCTTTTTTTCTATTTTTTTTTTTTCTAAAATTTCTCTTAACATTGTTTGGTAGCTTTAAATGTGCAGCCATTGCATATTTTTTGTTAACTGTCACCCTAGGTATTTCAGGTTTTCACATTATAAATTTAAGCAAAGTGTTGGAAGTAACAGTCCTAGAAGTGGAACAGATTAAAAGCAAACAAAAACATCATCTGAAGTAATAATTCCAATTGGGAAGAAAAATGGCAATAGAATAATTGAACATCAAAAGCTATGTAAAGGAATTATCATTGCTGACTATTACTTTCACTTTTATATCTGAGCATACAAATTAGTGCTTTATTTACAATGGATAATAATATAAAATGCACTCAGAGACCAGTAAAAAAGAAAAAGCCCTGAACCTAGAATCAGGAGGCCCTGAATATTGAAGTATATAGTACAAGATAAATTAACCTTGACAAACATTTTCTCCTTCCTCATTTTTTGTTCAACTAATACTTGGCAAATGTTTATAAGAGCAAAACAGTATGCTAAATGCTATAAAATGGGAAGAATCCTTCACACCAAATCCTTAAGTGTTAGAATGAAACCTCAAATGAGAAAGAGTTATATGAAATAGTTGGGTAAGATAAAATATATATTTAATGTACTATTGTTTATTATAATTTTGGCATAAAAAGTTCATTTATAGGTGCTATTACTTTAATACAGAGCTCATACAAAAAGAAGAAAGTAGCTCTATAGCTAGAGAATCCTAAAAGTAATCACCGCATGATACGCTGAAACCTTTTCTCTTCAATTACCTTGTAGTTGTATGATATAAGTTGCCTCTAAATCCGTAGACATGGATGAAGACTGACTTGTTTTTAAACCCTACCAAAAAATTGAAAATTTATAAATGCTTTCCTTCCAGATGAAGAAGGTAGCCTTATTAATTTCTATTAATAGAAGACCTGCTGACAATTCTTCTATTAGGAACCTGGCAAACTCACAAAGATGACAGATGGACTAAGAATTTAGAAGTATGCCAACAGTCTTTATGCAAAGGAATATAGTAAAAAATAAATTCGGTTTCTCTGGTTATAGGTTGTTATGCAAAGAAAATATCTATGTATTGGTCACTATGTCATATAAATCGGTTGAAAAATGATTTTCTGGTTTTGTGTGTGTGTGTATTTCTTTTTTTTTTTTTTAGGTTTGATTCCCATAAAGGTTTCTGGTGTCAGTTACTGGAAGAAGGTAAAACAAAATGCCTTGGAAAGAGCAAAGGAAGAAAATACCCTCCAATGGATTCTGATGTAAGC
This sequence comes from Sapajus apella, assembly GCF_009761245.1. Taxonomy (NCBI): domain Eukaryota; kingdom Metazoa; phylum Chordata; class Mammalia; order Primates; family Cebidae; genus Sapajus; species Sapajus apella. Next base: position 20,326,756 of record NW_022436967.1, on the reverse strand, counting down.
ATAGAGCTTGAAAATACAAACTAAACCAGCAAAATGATAACAAATAATATCATCTATTTTCTTAAAAAACGAAAGTCAAATTTCAGCCTTTCTAAAAATTAAAAGTTCCATTTCAATATCAGTACAGGTAGGTTGCTTGTTTTGATTTTACCCACAATATAGTATCACCTGTCATGCGAGAATAAAGGAAAACAATAGAATTTGACATTCTGAATAAGAACGAAAAGATAATATCTCATTCCAAAAGGAATGATACCTGCACAAAAATTTTAGCATAAATGTTAATTAAAACCAAGACAGGAAATATTATCAATTGGAAAGTAAAAATAGGACCAAAAGATTTCTATTTTTGGCTAGGCCGGTGGCTCACGCCTGTAATCCCAGCACTATGGGAGTCCAAGATGGGTAGATCACTTGCGGTCAGGTGTTCGAAACCAGCCTGGCCAACATGGTAAAACCCCATCTCTACTAAAAATACACACAAAAAAATTTAGTTGGGCATGCTGTCAGGCACCTGTAATCCCAGCTACTCAAATTGCTTGAACCTGGGAGGTGGAGGTTGCAGTGAGCCAGGATCACACCATTACATTCAAGCCTAGGCAACAAGAATGAAAGTCTATCTCAAAAAAAAACTTTTTTTAAAGATTTATATTTTTTTTCACTGCTTGGGTCATTCTGTTGTAGCAAGTGTGCCCTGGGCAATAATATGAATTACTGACATATATATACTATATATATATAGTATATATCTATACATACATATATACAGTATATATATACTATATATATATACTATATATATAGTATATATATACATACATATAGTATATATAGATATATACTATATATATGTATATATATATAGTATATATATACAGTATATATATGTGTATATCTATATATATAGATATACACACACTAAGTTTTGAGCTGTTAAAATGCTAATAAAATGAAAGAATTAATATATTTCCCAATATCTATCATACTAACAGATAATTTAGGTTTTGGGGAATGTGGACACACACTTTGCAGTATGTATTCAGCACTTTGTGTTTATTCTGTTCAGAATGGTGACATGGCGATTATTTAATGCTACAGTTTCTCAATATCTATACCCCACATTTTTACTTTAATGTTTATTTGACATATATTGATTTCCTTATATTTTTATTTATTATTTTTCTATTTAGTATATAGTTTCAATATAAGAATGCAAGTAGATTATGATTTGTAATTTTTTTAGATCTCAAAAATTAAAATATGATTTGGGATTTTTCCCCCACAATTAATATATTACATTAAGAGTCCTAAGACTGTCTGAGGATTCTAAGGTGGGTTAAACTTATTTGAATACTTTATCTAACAAGACCTTGAGGACCATTTTTTGTGCCTTGCCTGATAGATACAGGGCCTGTCCTCAGTAAACTCTTAATTAAATCATATATAGAAGAGAGAGGGGGTTTCTGCTGTTTTGATAAACAAATTGCATTTTCAGAACTCCAATTTTCTTTGGCTGATTATTAAAATATACCTTCAGAGCACTTTGAAAGCAATCCTAAAACATTAGAAGAAACTAACATACAATCTCTATAGTATTTCACGAAAGTAATATAAAGTATATCATCTACATTTATGTCCAAGCTATTTCCCTGCAAATTTATTAAAGCTAAAATGTTTAAGAGACAGGGCAGAATATCTTTCTAAGCATTTTATTTTACTCTGGTCTAACGTAGGGAAAGATAAGAAAAGCACAACTTTTCAGGATATCATTTCTTCTCAACAAAGTTACTGAGTAATCCATATTGGGTTTATTTAGGGGAGTGGCTGATTTTGTGAAAATAATGTCCAGAAAGGCGATAATAGTAAAGAGGTCTTTAATAGTGTAGGAGGGATTAGAGTGGGCAATACTATCACCATGCCATTTGCCTCTTCCTAATACGAAATGCCAGTACCCAAGACTGTCAGTAAAATAACACAGGAAGTGCTAAATAAATAGTCCATATGCTTAATAATACAAATTTTAATCCAGATCTGGTATACCTGACACTTACTTCAACATAGTCAAAGTATTTGAAATATAATAAACAAAATAAAATGTACTTTTTTCTCCTCCTCTCCACTTAGAGCAGGACATTTCTGTCAAGCTACTATCGAGATCACAATGTGGAACTCTCAAAGCTGCTGCACAAACTGGGTCAGCCTCTGCCATCCTGGCTGAGACAGGAGCTGCAGAAACTAAGATAGCACTGAGAGAAAACGAGACTTCATCTTCCATGTAGAACACACCTTTTCCAAAGCTTCCAGAAGCTACCAAAAGGCAGTTGAAAAATATACCTCTTCAAATGAGAAAAAAGAACAAAGTTTCTTCCATGTGCTGGCATGTGGATGATGAGAAAAAAGAAAGAGTATGTGTTACAAGCCTTGAGGCCTATGGCCTTTCTCTTAACCCATATCTGAGCCTGTGGGATTATTGTAGACTACTGTGCACTCGTGTGGAAGCCAATTGCAACCAATATAAACATCAAACACAAATGCAGAACTGTTCCATTTCATAGTAATATTTACACTTTTATATGTCAACTAAGATTGTCTCTGTAGATTTCTAGACCACTGTTTGCCTGTACAACGTTTTCTTATTCTTTGATTCTAAAAAGTGTCCTACAAAACAAGCAGCAAAATAAACATCACAATGTAGCATAAAATGTCAAAAGCATAACACCCATGAAAAATGCTTGCCAAAATTTCAATCCACTGAAGTATTTAGAAATAATTGTAAGTTATGATTTGTACTAGATCAGAAAGTGGAAAAGTTATATATGAGCTTTATCTGCACCAAAAAAAAAGATAAGTGCTATATCTAAAGAAAAGTGATTTTTTTCATATACATAGTCTAGTGAATATATGTAAAAATTACTAACTCTTCCATCACAATATAATTGTTATGCTGAGATATATATTGTAAAGCTGTGGATGGTAAATAGAAACACACTCAGTATACCAAAACAGTAAATAACAATGTGAAGTATACTGACTAAATCCTCTGTAGGGGAGAAACTGTAGGGATCTAAAGACATATCATTGAGAATTCTATGTCCACTTTCTGTAAGCTGTGAATCTATTCCAGTAGTCCTCACTAGTTCTACAGAAATGCATGCCTAGAGTCTGAGGTATGTGTCATCTCTAGAAACAGGTTGACTTTTAAATGTGAATACCTTTTTTTAATGCTCCGCAAAACAAAACCTATTAAATAAAAACTAAAAACAGTTTCCCTAGATGATGTGGTTAGGCTATTTACATTTAGATTATTTAAAAATTCCATTTTCCCAGATAGTTCAAAATAAAATTATGTGATGTAGAGATTTATAACAAAAAACAAATTAATATATTATTTGTAATCTAATGTTTGCAATGATACTTTTGATATACGGCAAAGAGATGTAAGCAGAGCAGAGGCCCATTTTCGAAAATATCTCACCCATTACTCTGGTGGAATGAAAGATAACAGAACATAGGTAACATGGGTTAGCTACTAAATTAAATGCAAGAAGTACAAAGATGAGCAAGTCATGGTTCTTGAAATATATTTACATTTAAATTGTAAATGATATATATGGTTAATAAAGTATTCAAAAAAGAAAAGAATACATCATACTTATTTTCTTGTTAATATTTACTTAATTTGGGGGTGAAAGGTGGGACAGAGTCTCGCTATGTTGCCTAGGCTGGAGTACAGTGGCACAATCTCAGCTCACTGCAGCCTCCACCTCCTGGGTTCAAGCAATTCTCCTGCCTCAGCCTCCTGAGTAGCTGGAATTACAGGCACACACCACCACACCCAGCTAATTTTTGTATTTTTAGCAGAGATGGGGTTTTACCATGTTGGCCAGGCTGATCTCGAACTCCTGACCTCATGATCCACCCACCTCGGCCTCTCAAAGTGCTGGGATTACAGGCATGAGCCACCGTGCCCAGCCTACTTAATTTTTAAATGTACTTGCATGTACATAAAATTTAAGTAGTAAATTGATTCCCTGCTATGACTATAAGCCTTTATAAAATATTATCAAAGGTATGATTAGAAGAAAAAAGGAGAGGAAAAGCTATAGTTAAAATATTTTCATTGTCATTATAATATGTAAAATTATCAATTACTAATTAGAAAACAAATTGTGAGATCCACTTACTATAAATTTTTAAAGGTACATTATAATTACTAATTTTTTTAAGTTTTATGTACCTAAAGAACATACTAATTTTTAAATATACTATTAGCAGAAGGAATTGGAAAAATAACCAATTTTTAAGACTCTTGACTCTAAAAGCAAAATCGAAGTCATTTGAACAAATATGGAAAACACAGTCTTCATGCTTACTGCTGACTCTTTTGAAGCAGCACGTGCCAGCCATGCTAGGAAAATTACTATAGTCTTCCATCTCCACCAATTTAAGAAAACTGGCTTAGGAGGATTAAACATAGCGAGAATAGGCCCCAGCAGTTATATACAGTACTACGTTTTCATTTGGCGACAACATTTATTATAATAAGAAAAGAAGGGAAAACTCATATTTATGCTTTAATGGTAAGATGTACATTTGAACTGCTAAGCAAAGCTGCTAATGCCATAATTTTGTCTAGGTAAATCGAGTTGACTGAACACCTCCTCCTTTCAAATAGATGTCAAAAATGTACTCCATGTTTGTATAGAGGCAGAAGAAAAAGGAAGAGATCTTACCAAAATTTATTCATTCACAAGTACTTGTATTACGCTACCCAGAGCAGCAAAGCTGTGGAAGGATTTTTGACCAATGTGTCTTGAAGACAGCATCAAATTCTAGAGGACATGCATACTCTCCACATTATATACTCCAACTGGTTAATATGCTAATCTGAAAATAACATAAATGCATATGAAAGAATAATGAGAGATAATGTGATTTAAAACTAGCTTTGTATAGAATTCCCTTTTTCATTGTTTATGAAACTTCCTCAGGAAGAAATGAAATGATTATTTCAATGTTTATAGCTATAATATTCTTGTCATTCACATTGAATGAAAATTACTGGAAACATTTTTTTTCTCTGAGTTTTTAAAAATAAAAAACCTGGATATAAGTCTGATAGTAGCATGGTACCTCTTGTGTACAACAATAAACTGATAGGAAAATGAAGAGTTTGGACCTGGTGATTTTAGGTAATCAGTAGGTATTTTATTGTCTTTGCCTGAGGGTGAGTGGGAGGTAGTTATAGAACATAGATACCATTGACATAATTCAAAATGAAGAGACAGAAAGCTTTCAAGTAGGATATATATCTATCCTATATTTATAAAACCTTTCACAGATCCTTCTCCTCCTAAATTTATATGTTACTTACAGTGATTGTTTTTAGTTCTAATAAATATAATGCAGCTCCTAGGTCATTTGTGGGACTCTAGAATAAGAGAATATGAGAACCACACGGCTGTTAATAAATGGACTTAATTATAGCATTTCTTACTCCCAGTATTCTGTTCTGCCCATTTCTTTCTTCAGAGTTTTAAAAAGTGTTCATCTCTCTTTTCTAGAAATCTAGCAAAACAATCTCTGCAAAAAATGGAGGAAGGAGGGATTTAGGGAGTGTAAAGTTGCCATTTATCTTCATTCTCCACAAATTTTCTTTTCTCTCTTCCAATCCCTTTCTTTTCTAGACATCAGCTTTTCACATGTTGCCACCCACCCTATCTCATTGCACCAGTTGAATTCCCCACAGGCTTGTCTCCCACACACATGGCTCACGGCATACTGATTGAGCTGGGACATCTCATCTCATCTTCTGCCTTCAGACTGTGATTTATAGCATTGGCTTCCCTGGTACTCAGGCTTTCAGTCTCAGATTGAATTACACTGTAAACCACCCAGTCTCCAACGTGCACAGCAGATCATGAGACTTCTCAGCCTCCGTAAGCATGTGAGCCAATCCTTCATAATATATCATATGTACATATCTCTCTCCTATTAATTCTGCTTTTCTGGAGAACTCTAGGACACAGTTTCACTTTGATTCCATCCCCCGCAAAAATTTGCTATCTACTTCGAGTAAGCTTTTCAGCTGTGGCCAAGGATACCCAACAGAATGTAAGGGACACTTCTTCCAGACCAGTGCTGCTACTAGTTCTTGCCATTTATTGTCCCTAATTTATCTATAAGAGTTTTCTACATACTTAGTGCTCTTAATAAATGTTAGAGTAAAATTTATTCCCTTATTTATTGGTACTGAAACTAATAAGTAAGTTGAACCTTCTTCCATTAATCCTATAACTATCCTCATTGTTAAGTATTTATCACTTCTCAGTCTATTCCCAAAGTTATAAATACAAAAATTAATAAATCACTAAAGTTGGAATTAGTTACATGCTCACCATCTCATTTGGAGCATCTCTTAGAGAAAGAGGAATCATGAATAGTATCAATAAGTTAAAAAAGACATTTACTTGCCAGAGTCAAGTCAAATATCTCATTTACTATATTATAGTCAGATTTCTCAAGAGAAATAGAAATAGTGCCAGATACATAAACACATATGTACTTATAAGTATACAAATACACACATACACACACACACACACTTATTTAAAGACTCATTATAAGGTATTGGCTTACATGATTTTAGACGATGCAAAGACCCATGGTCTGTCATCGGCAAGTTATAGACCCAGGAAAGCCAGAGGTGTAGTTCAAAGGCCTGAGAGCCAGAGAGCCAATAGTGTTGCAGTCTGGGTTTGAAGGCCTAAAAACTAGGAGCACTGAGGACAGGAGAAGTTCAGTGTTCCAGCTTCAGCAGCCAGGCAGAGTTAACTGGATACTCCTCCACCTTTTTATTCTGTTCAGGCCCTTAATGGATCAGACAATGCCTACCAACACTGAGGGGAGTAATATGCTTAGCTCAATCTACCAACCAAAATGCTAATCTCATCCAGAAACACCATCATAGCCACACCCAGAAATAATGTTTCACCAGCTATCTAGGTTTCCTCTGACCCAGTCAAAGTTGACACATAAAATTAGCCATTACATTTACTTAGCAATCCCTTTCCAGGAAGTCAAAGCAAATTTTACATTTAACACGCTCACAGTATACTCTCCGAGATACTGTTAGAAAGAATGTATTTGCCCACATTTCACCATACAAAAAAGTGAATTACACTGAATAAAACGTGAGATGCTTCCAAAGCACCCAGGATCCGTGACAAATCTTACATAAAACTGTCTACATCAAGCTGCTTCTTGGTTTTGAGGGAATACATTAAGTGGAGGAAACGCCTGCTGTCTACATTTCTGATGCCAAAATGCTCTATTTCAAATCAATAACTGAGATGGAAGCCAGACCTGGTTCTTAAACATTATACATAATTTATACAGTTGGACCAAAGAAGATGAGTCTTCTCTATTTGATAAATAACATTCTGAATCTAAACTTTTTTCAGTTTCAACCACATTAAACGGAAATGCAAGCTCAACATGCTGTATACTCCTAGTGCTTTAGTTTATTGTTTCAGATCTTAATTTATATGCTTCAAAGCAAACAAAACTTGTTAAAGCCCACAAAACAAATATACTATTAAAAATAAAGTTTACTTCACATACAAGTGAGTAAATTGACAAATTTTTAATAATTTAAAGATTATAATTTTAAAAACAATAAAGAGCTATGAAAATGCAATATTGATAAATTCTCCCTCTCACCTATCATCATCCTGAGAAAACCATATTGTTTTCATTCTCAGTTAATTGCAGGGATGTCCTCAGTGCAATCAGAATAGCAAAAAAGATAGATTGGACTATAATTCAACATCTGTTCTTAACTAAGTAACATTCTGTAGGTGCCTTTTCTGATCTCAATTTATGCATCTGTCAATGGAAGTCACATGTAATCACTGGTAAGGAGGGGAATGCTTTTCTCCTTGCTTTGTTTACCATGTGCCAGAAGATCAATTATTGTAACATGTGACTCTCTCTGTCTCTGATCTACTCTCCCAAAAAGGAGGAACCAATGAATTATCTAAGTGGTAAAATTGGAAGCAGAAATTGGGCTTGAATAGCTCAACCTGTCTCCCTCACTTCTCTTTGAGATCTACCTGCAAAGAACAGTCACCCTGGTCCTCTTGGCCTGTGTTAACTTTAACAGAAATTGACATTTATTTAAACCCACAAACAAAACCAAAAGAAGAGCTAAAAGCAAAAATAAAAACATAAATGCATGCTAAAAAATTAGGAAGGTAAGCAAGAATGTGAGGAACTAAAATAAGTGAACTAAATGTCTCCTCTTCATGTGGGGAGCGAACCGATACTGCTTAAAGTAGACAAATTAAGAAATTAGGGTAAAAGTGAAATTAGAATTATGAAGATAATCAGCAGAGCTTAAACAAATGGCAAAAGCGAGTTGCCTTTGATAAGTGGGACTGGAGTGCTAAACCAGGGAAAAGTATTGGAATTTTTATTTGCAAATGCATGAATTGCTTTACTTTATAAGAACAATAAGTTATCATTTTAAAGACTAAGACTGTATATTCAGGACCAACTGTGTCCAGAAGGAGGAGGACAGAAGCAAAAAATCTAAGCAGCATCAGATACTGGATATTATCCAAGAAATCAACTAATAAATAGGACCTCTGCCATGATGTAGAGTCTCATCACTACAGTACAATAGTTTTAAAATATAGCCTGTAGACCTCTGGCAGACCTGAGTCCTCTTCAGAGGGTCTGCAAGGTCAAAATGATTTTTATATTAATGTGAATTCATTATATGCCTTTGTCATTGTGTTGATATTGTTACTAATGGTGCAATAGCAATAATGGGTAAAACTGCTGGTGCTTTAACATAAATAAAGGCAGTAGAATTAATCTGTACCATTGTATTCATCATCATCACACACTCATCTTTTAAAACAGTGTCGCTTATGACTGTCCTTGACAAAGTAGTAAAATTGTTAATATTATTACATTTCCACACTACAGTGTATGCTTTTTAATCTTCTGTGTGACAAAATGGGAAATGTGCCTAAAGCACGGCTGCTACATACTGAAGCAGGTGGTTTTCTCGAAAAAAGGCCCTTGAGCAACTGTTTGAGCTGCAAGTGGAGCCAGCCACTGTATTCGTGGAACATCATTTTTATTTGAAAGAATGACAGAGAATTGTGGTTATTTAGACTTTAGCAATTGGCAAATATTTTCTTAAAACGGAACAAAGTGAGTTTGTCACTTCAAAAAAAAAAAAATTGACAGTATTTCTTGCCAATTATAAAATTTCAGCTTTCAAGCAAAAATTAGAATTTTGTAGAACTTGTATTGCTACCATGAGCTTCACAACATACTCATATTTAAAGATCTTTCTGATGAGGTTGGTGGTGATATTAAAAAAACGTAATTTTCAAATATTATATACTGAAAGGTGTAAACATTTGAAAGATCAGCATAACTCAGTACTGTAAACCATTTTCCAAAAAAGCAATGCTGAGGTCACAAAACACATATACATAGTATAAATAATATACGTATACATAGCATAATCATTATAAGAGTGAAAGATTTATTCTCAGAGTAAGATAAACCAATAGATTTTAATATAGCAAAATATGAACAGTTCATTGATTTGTTTCTGATCCCACATTGCAAATATCCTTTAAGACAATAACGCTTGTCAATTTTTAATGTAGTATCAAGAAAAATATCCACAATTATGTAAAAAGGCTATAAACATATACTTTCTTTTTCCAAACACATATGGGTATATAAATATATAATTTCCTTTCCCAAACACATATGGGTATGAGACCAGATTTTCTTCATATGCTTCAACAAAACAACCTATCAAAATAAATTGAATGCAGAAATAGATATGAGAATTCAATGTCTCTATTAAGCCAAACATTAAAGAAATTTTCCAAAATGTAATGCAATGCCGCTCTTTTCATTTTATTTTGGAAAGCATAGTTATTTTTTCATTAAAACTACAGCTTTATTATGGGTTTGTTCTTACTTTTTAATGTTTTTTTTAATTTCTCCATTTTAATTTCTAATAAAGTAAATATTGATAAATATAACTATACTATCTATATAGCATTATCTATAACATTGATAAATTTATCTATAATATTGATAAATATAATCATTTCTTTTATAAACAAAAGCCCTTTGGGGTTCTCAATAATGTTTAAGAATGTAAAAGGATCCCCAGACTAAAAAGAATGAGAGCCATTTGCATGGGAGTTGGAAGTAATTTAAGTACTCAAAGCTAAGATTTACACCGTAAACAATAGGCTAAAAAGAAAATAGTGGAAAGCCAGACTACACCTCCCCTCCACCACCTTCCTACTCTACTCCCAGAATGGAGTTGCCTGGCTGGAGATGAAGAAATACTGCAAAGAGAAAACAAAGATAAATACAAATTTGGATTTTTTTCTCCCCTGCCTTATTCCTTGACACCAAGCTGAGCCCTGAATGGAGAACGAGAGAGCTTTAAGTCTGAAGACCAAACAGTAGAGAAAGCTGCACCCTACTTCCCATTTAAAACTCTGCAAAGCAGCAACCTCCTCCATGTAGTCTGCCCACCAATGGTGAAGGCTCTCCTGCACCAAATAGTAGAGATAGCTTGTGGTATCCTAGGTATAACATCCTTGGTTTGCACAGGTTCCACAGTGGCACAGGAGAACACATAAAAGTTCCATTTCTCCAGATAAGCTGTAGGAATCACTAAGAACAGCCTTTTAAATCCAAAGGGACCCGGCAGCTGGTACAAAGAGGGTATATAATAACCTGCACCAATTGATGACTACAGGCCATGGGAGAAGCCTAGACCACGAAATCTAGAGACCACTTTACAAAGACTGACCAACCCTATTGAGGTTCATCCAATGCCAGCAGAGGAGAGATGATGGCTGAGGCCAGATGTTACCCTGCCACTTCATGTCCAATACCATGACCACCTTTGGAAGAAATGGAGAGAAGAATCTTCATTTTGACTGGGTTTTCCTAAAATATTTAAAAATTGTTAAAGTTCTGAATCATATCATGAATAGGGACAATTATTAAAAACTAAAAGAAAGCTATATTTTGAACAAGTTGTGAATTATGGAATTTTTACCTACTACATAAGCATTACATTCCAGGTCCAATTAGCAACAACGGATACTCAGGAGAAAAGGGCAATCAGCTGGGGTTGAGGCTAGTGATAGGCTCTGTCTCGGCTAAGATGACCCAGGGTACACACAGTGATGTAGTTGAGTCTGCAACTGAGGCACATCTGAAGATTATGATCTTCCTCCAAAAAAACCTATTCCATTCTGTGGTAGACAAGCTCTAAGAGTGACGATCCCCTTATATGATCATATTTCCTTGAGTGTAGGCATGAACTGTGAATACTATAGGATAGTGAATCCCTTCGTTAGCACACCCCACATTCGATCTGTCAAGAAATCCTGTTAGCTCAATCTTCACTTCTATCCAAAACCAACCACTTCTCACAAAATCCACAGCTGCCACCTCATTCTAAGATGCCAAAGTCTTTATCCTGATTATCCTCCCTGCTTCCATGTATCTGTACTACAATCTGTTGTCAACTGAACATCCAGGGTAATCCTTTTACAAAGTAAATCACAACACTTTAATTCCTACAATAGCTCTCTTTTTCACTCAAAGTACATGCTACGGTCCTTACAGTGGCCTGCAAGGCCTTACATAATCTGGCATCCACTGCCTTTGTGACCGCAGCTCCTCTTACTCCTCTCTCATTCTGCAACAGTTGCACTGGCTCCCTTACTGACTGTCTTACTCAGGACCTTGGTGTTGACGTGCCCACAAATATTAACGTGGCTTTCACACCGCAGTTCAGTGTTTGCTGAGATGTCATCTACTCAGTAAGGCTTACCCTGACAACCTTACAAAAAATTTCACCCCTTCCTCACTACCCTGACTCCTGATTCCTACCTGATTCCTATTACTCCGAACTAATCTTTTTTTAACCATAGCACTTGTAATCTTATAACTAACTGTATAATTTACCAATTTTATTAGATCTTTTGTCTTCTCCCACTCAAATAAGCTTCTCAAAGGCAAACTATTTGTCTGTTTTCTTTCATCGATATATCCCACGTCAATGGGTCTAGTCTCTGAAATAATAAGTGCTCAATAAATACTTGTGGAATTAATTAATTTAACAATAAGTAACTGGAAAAGCAAGACATGACAGTTTTAACATAGTATATGTTCTTATATATAAGTGCTAGAAAAAAAGTATAACTTTTTATAAAAATCAATAAATTTGATTCACAAAAATACATATTTCCCCAATCATACAAAGACTCACAACTGTGTTTCTTCTAAATAAAAATAATAAATTCAATTTTTAATAATAATTATTACATGTAAGACAAAAAAAACAAAACCTCTAACTCTTAAATAATGGTAATTACCAGATAATTCTTATAAATTATCCTAAAAACAATACCAAAAAGATACTGCTAGCTTCCTTCTATAGACGAGGAAACAGGCTTGGAATGGATAGTTAATTCTCCCAAGGTCTCACAAGTAGCAAAGCTCAGACTTATTTTATACCTAATATCATTTTTCTTCTGTTACACAGATCATCAGTTAAGAGTATGGGCTCTGAGCCAGAAAGATTATATCCAAACCCACTTCAAACCTTAGGTTAATTACATTATTTCTCTGTGCCTCAATCTACTCATCTGTAAATTGGTGATAATAATTGTATAGCCCTCATACAATTTTTAGGATTAAATGAGTTAATGAGCATGTAAATACTCAATAAACACTAGTTATCACCATTATTACTATCTCTCTTAGAGACTATAAATAATTGTAGTCGGGTGCAGTGGCTCACATCTGTAATCCCAGCACTTTGGGAGGCTGAGGCAAGCAGATCACATAAGATCAGGAGTTTGAGACCAGCCTGTCAAACATGGCAAAACCCTGTCTCTACTAAAAATACAAAAATTAGCCAGGTGTGGTGGCATGCACCTGTAATCCCAGCTACTCTGGAGGCTGAGGCAGGAGAATCGCTTGAACCCGAGAGACGGAGATTGCAGTGAGCCAAAATCCACCACTGCATTCCAGCCTGGGTGACAGAGCAAGACTCTGTCTTAAAAAAAAAATGCTATAAATAATTATTTTCAGAACTCCTTGTGTGTTACACTCATTTTACATAATTTCCCTTCTTAGTCCTTGTCAGTAAGTTTTGTTCAATGCTGTAAAGAATGATGAGTATTAAAAAATTTGTATTGCTTTATCAAATTTAAGTCCTCAAATCCAGAAATTTCTTTCTGGACTTTCTGTTTCCTAAATAAAAACTGTCCATTTACATGAATTATCACACTGATGAAAGGGTTTTAAACTAAAGAAATACAAAAATCACTTATCTGGTTCTATTCTACTTAGTTTTCTACAGTTTTACTTATAAAATTAAGAAATAACTACTAAAACATCTTACATGTTAAATTGGAGTATTCTTTTTTTAATGATTGTTCACTTGGAGATAAAATTTATTTATTTTTGACCAGGTGCGGTGGCTCACACCTGTAATCCCAGCACTTTGGGAGGCCAAGGCAGGTGGATCACAAGGTCAGGAGTTTGAGACCAGCCTGGACAATATGGTGAAACTCCATCTCTACTAAAAATACAAAAATTAGACAGGCGTGGTGGTGGGTGCCTGTGGTCCCAGCTACTTGGGAGGCTGAGGCAGGAGAATCACTTGAATCCAGGAGGCGGGGGTTGCAGTGAGCCAAGATCGCACCACTGTACTCCAGTCTGGGCGACAGAGAGAGACTCCATCTCAAAAAAAAAAAAAAAATTATCTATCTTTCTTTAGTGTAAATATGACATTTATTTTTAACCTTTGTTTAAAGCTTTACAAAGATGGCAGAAAACAAAACTATAGACCAATCATATTCCTGAATAAAGAGGCACAATTCTCAATGCAGTGTTAGCATGTGGAATCCAGAAAGAGGTTACAGGTAGAATACACAGGGACAGAGCAAAGTTTAAAGAGTGAATATGGAAAGGCTGCTTGAACACTGTCCCAGGAAGGCAAGAATTAATCTATTCTTTTACATCTTTTTAAATAGACTTTTTGAGGATGTATGATTAGATACTATAAAACTCAACAGATGAAGCGTACATCCCATAACTGCTGAGTCATTAATAGGATTGTACAGCCATCGTGGCGATCTGATGTCAGAAGATTTCTGATGAAGGTTGATAGGGTTCTTCATGCCCATTTGAAGATAAGCCCTGCCCCCAACCTAGCCCCAGCCAATCATTGATCTGTTTTCTGTCACTATAAATTTGTCTTTTCTGAACATTTCATATAAATAGAATCATATAGTATGTAGTCTTTTGTGTCTGGCTTCTTTTCACTTAGTGGCATGGTTCTGAGTTTCATCTATAGCATGTATTAGCCATACTATGCATCAGTATTCCTTTTTTTTTTTTAGATTTTTATGTTAAGTTCAGGGGCATATGTGCAGGATGTGCAGGTTTGTTACAAAGGTAAACGTGTTTTATGGGAGTTTGTTGTACAGATTATTTCCTCACCAGGTACTAAGCCTAGTACCCAATAGCAATTTTCCTGATCCTCTCTCTCCTTCCTCCCTCCACCCCCAGGTAGGCTCATCATGTATTGTTCCCCTCTATGTGTCCACATGTTCTCATCATTTAAGTTAAATTGGAGTATTCTTTTTTTTTTTTTGTACATCAAAATGAATTATTTTAATCAATGAAACACATTAAATCTACAAAAAGGAAATGTGGATTTGACATCATTTAAGGTGGCTCTTACATCAACTGCTTACTTGGAAAACGGGTATTTAAATGTCAAGAATTTAAACTCTTTCTCCTGTCTTCCCATAATTGATGATTTTGAAGAATTTTTGATTTTATTATACCCAACATTGCTTCAGCTAAGTAAGTATATCTTCTCAGTTCCAAGTATCCTATAAACCCTGCTCTCCAGCCCCTCCTGCTTAGGACTCCCTGTGGTTGGGTGAAACAGGGCTCTTTACCTTGCTCCAGATGAGAGACCAGAGCTAGTTTGGAAGTGGGTGGCACTGCTACAAGGGCCACAGCCTCACAGTTTTCCAGCATCACACAGTACAAGGCCCTCTGGTCAGGCACCATGATGGCCCATTCCTTCTTAGTGAAGTATACAGCCACGTCCTCAAAAGCCACTGATTCCTGAGGCCTGGCTGTTGAGGACAACGTTGTCATCGTCTGACCTCTTTTTTTTTTTTTTTTTGAGACGGAGTCTCGCTCTTGTTACCCAGGCTGGAGTGCAATGGCACGATCTCGGCTCACCGCAACCTCCACCTCCTGGGTTCAGGCAATTCTCCTGCCTCAGACCTCTTTTATTCCTTTCTTGGGTAAAGGTAAAAGTCTCAGGTGCGTGGGGTCCTGACGGCCTTTGCGGCTTTTCAGCAAGCCAAGCTAGTATTCTTATACACCATCTGAAGTCTTTTATTTTACTTTTTTATTTCATTTATTCTTTTATTTTGAGATGCAGTCTTACTCAGTTACCCAGGCTGGAGTGCGGGGGCACAATCTCTGCTCACTGCAACCTCCTCCAACCAGGTTCAAGTGATTCTCTTGCCTCAGCCTCTTGAGTAGCTGGGATTACAGGCATCTACCACCACGCCTGGCTAATTTTTATATTTTTTGGTAGAGACAGTGATGATGTATTCCAGTTATAAATGCTAACTAATAGGAATTAGTTAAACAGTTTGCGATAGGATTTTCCCTCTGAAATGATTTTCATCACAAAATGTGAAATATAGTCCTAACATAGAGGTGAGACTTAATTTAAACCTTTTGGCAAAGACAGAGGTAAGATGTGCC
The DNA here is from genome assembly GCF_009761245.1 of Sapajus apella. NCBI lineage: Eukaryota > Metazoa > Chordata > Mammalia > Primates > Cebidae > Sapajus > Sapajus apella. The sequence continues at coordinate 20,310,877 of NW_022436967.1, read as the reverse complement.
TGAGGCCAAAAGAGTTAGTCATTTTTTTGCCTTAAATACTACTCTGCATTTTAAAAAGTTTGTCGCTTTTGCTTAAATGTACTACCCTGCACTCCTTTTTCCTTCTGTACATTATGTATAATTTCACAGAATTCTTTTTCATTTTTTATCATCCTAGCTTCCTCATTCAACAAACGTTTCATTGAGCATGTATCAAAGTACTACTGTAGGTGAGATGAATATGAGTACATTCTTGCCCTCTAGTAGACGAGGCAGAAATATTTTATTTCTCCAGCGGAATCATTGTCTAGTTTGATATATAGCACATTGACAATGTGTTAAATACTTTGCACAGTAGGAAATGAATTAAATATCTAACTGATTAATTCAGTATGTTAAAAACTTGTGTATCAAGTTCCGGTGTATTCCAATGGTATAACTAGAATATGCATCTGGAGAAGGTTGTTCATTTCTGGTAGAACCTGAAGTTTTCAATATTCACTGTAGATATTCATTATATAAAACTGAAGTCCAGAGGATACGCTTTTAGAGCTACTAGATATGCTGCCATTTTCATGTCATTATCCACATATACATTAATACATTCATGCACAATGAACAAATGTATTTAATTCAAAAGGTATTAAACACATACCTAAACAAGGTGACAAATTCAAAGGGGTTTAAACATATACATAAATAATAGGGTAACAGAGCCATCTAGTGGCCCTATAAAAATTGTTGTATCATGTAATTTTGTTTCGTTCCATCAAGTTTTACATAAATGTAAGTTTATCTTCCCACTGATACAGATATTTATAAGCTTATGGATAATGGACAAAAGTAATTTGAGCTAGGGTATAGAGTAAATGTTTGACATCATAAAACATCTATTATCTATATTGTGTAGAGAAAAAGGAGAATTTTATCATGAAAGCATTCGATAGTTTTAAATTGTTAGCTTACAAATACTCCAAAACAAGATCTTCTCTTTTAATATGCCATATTAAATGTTAAAATAAACAACAGTCTTCTTTGCATAAAAGCAAGTAAGAAAAAAAAAAAAGCCTCCCTAGGAAGTAGATTAAAGCACAGACCACAAGCCATCTTGGAAAGAAAAAAAGAAAAAGTCAGGCTTTTGAGATGTTAAATATTTAATGAAATATAAGTGCAGAACGTCACTGACGTGCAAGTTTCTACAGCCAAGTCAGGCATTCACTCTTAAAATGCTGGAGGCCAGTTTAAGATCATAGAACACCTAGGCAATTCCAATTTTTAAGGCTAAACTATAAAAGGATCACCATGTTGCTTTTCAATAAATGTTGCACAATGTCAAGTATTAACTCTAAAATCCTAGCTCTAAAATTCTTCTGACTCATCGTCACCTCAGAATTCATGGATCCAACTTAAACCACATTTTCAATGTCCCTCACTGTTCTCAAGTATTATCATCGCTTCTTGTCTAACTTATATGCCATGGCAAATCAATACAACCAGTCCTTTGCATGCATTCCTTTTACCCTCTCTCACTTTGCTCACTCTCTTGGCAAACTACAACTTGGTTAACGCCAACTCCCTGTCAGCTCCATACCAGCACCTATGCAGCTGAGCATGATGAAGAGGAAATACACAATCATGCTAGAGATTTGACTTTGAATTCATTACAAAAACTCAAGCTAGCTCCTAATGTGACCCAGGAAATCTATTATTTTTCCAAGTCTATTAATGCTATCTCCTAATTTTTTCCTCTCTCCTCAAATTTTCAGCACTCTCTACATAATTCCCTGATCCTCGCTCTCAGTTGATGGCCTGGCTTTCTATTGCCCTGAAAAAAAAATTAGTAGATGAGAACATTCAAAGTTCATACCACCACTCATCCACAAGAACGTGTACCCATATACTCCTTTTTTTGTTTGGATTTTTGGTTTTGTTTTGTTTTTTTGAGACGGAGTTGTGCTCTGTCGCCCAGGCTGGAGTGCAATGGCACAATCTTGGCTCACCACAACCTCTGTCTCCTGGGTTCAAGCCATTCTCCTGCCTCAGCCTCCCAAGTAGTGGGGATTACAGGCGTGCACCACCACACTTGGCTAATTTTTTTTTTTTTTATTTTTAGTGGAGATGGGGTTTCTCCATGTTGGTCAGGCTGGTCTCAAACTCCCAATCTCAGGTGATCAGCCCGCCTTGGCCTCCCAAAGTGCTGGGATTACAGGCATGAGCTACCACCCCCGGCCCTAATCCTATTTCTATAGATGAACTGCCTAAACTATTATCTTAGGGTAACCCCTACTTTTGTGCACTAGATCCCATCTCATTTCCCAAGCAATTCAACAAATCTTTGCTGCATCATCAATATTTCCATTTCTACTAGATCTGTCCCATCAGAACACAAACTTTAAGTTCTCCTGTGCTTGAAAAATGACTGACTCTTGATGCCACATCCCTGTCCAGATATTGCAGCATTTCTCTTCCTCTTTACAGTGTAACTCCTCAAAAGAGTTGTTCCAATACTTCTGTTCTCTCTGAAATTACTCTTATCAAGGTCCCAAGTGACCTTCATATTGCTAAATCCAATGGTCATTTCTCAACTGCCATCCTACTTGTAAACAATTGACCACCTTCTTTTGAAAAGCTTTTTTGACTTTTAAGATACCACACTCTGCTGGCTTTTCTCCTTAAATCACTTCTCAACCTCCTTTACAGTTTCCTACTATTTTTCCTGGTAGATTAATACTGATAGGCTCCAGGGCTGAGTTTCTTATCCTATTTTCTTTTTCTTTTCTTTTCTTTTTTTTTTTTTTTAAGAGAAGGGGTCTCAGATTCTTGCCCAGGCTGGAATGTAATGGTACAAGCATAGCTCACTTCAGCCTCAAATTCTTGGGCTCAAGCGATCCTCCTGCCTCAACTTCCCAATAGCTGGGACTACAGGTGCATGCCACCACACCTGGCTAATTTTCTAAAATTTTTTGTAGAGGTGGGGTTTCACCATTTGCTCAAGCTCATCTCAAATTCCTAGGCTCAAAAGAGCCTTCAGTCTCAACCTCCTAAAATGCTGGGATTAGAGGCATGAGCCTCTGCACCTGGCCTCTTATTCTACTTTTTATCTATCCTTCCTCCCTTGGTATTATCATCCAATCTCATGGCTTTACATACCTTCTATAGTTTGCCAATCCACATATTTACTTCTTCAGCCCAGACCTCTCCCCAGACCACCATACTCATATATTGAACTCTTTACTTAATAATTCCACTTGGATGTCTAAAAAGCATCTCAAACATAACATACAAAACTGTGCTTCTAAATACTTCTCCCTGAAAACTTGCTCTTCCTGCAGTCCCCATCTCAGCAAATATAATCAAAAATCTTAGTCATTTTTCTCAAAGCCTATATCCCTTTTGTTTATATACTATACCCAATCTGTCAGTAAATTCTGTCAGCCTTACCGTAAAAATATTTCCAGAATGGAATCATTTATTTCTTTCACTGTTACCACTCACCCAACACCATTCTCTCATCTTCTTATTACATTAGCCTGTTTTCCCTGTTCCAATCTTATCCCCACCGCTATCCTAGAACTTTTCTAAACAGAGCTTTGTGAGAGAACATGTAAATCCTAAGTTACAGCATGTCATTCTACTCAAAATTCTCCATTGGCTATCCAATTTATTCCAAAAAACTAAAAATTGTATAATGACCTATAAGGCCCTAGGTAGCCTAACATTACCTTTCTAACTTCACTTCCTACTCACTTATCTCATTCCAGCCAAACTGGTTCAATTTTTGTTCTTCAGACATGCCAAGGTGAGTTATCTATTCCTACATAATAAATTCTCCCAAAACGTCGTGGCTTAAAACATAATTTATTATCTCACACACTTTGTGTAGGACAAGAATCCAGGTGTGGCTTAGCTGGATCCTCTTCTGTGGTGTCCCTCCAAGGCTGCCATCAACAGCTGGGGCTATAGTCATCTCAGGGCTCAACAGGGTAGGGATCCACTTCCAAGTTCATTCACATGGTTGTTGACAGAATTCAATTCCTCGTGGACTACTGGTCTGATAGCCTCAGTACCTTGTGCGTTGTTGGCCAGAGGCCACTCTCTGTTCTTTGCCACATGGGCCTCTCCAACATAGCAACTTGCTAGATCAAAGCAAGCAATACAAAAAGACACCATGGAATACTACACAGCCATAAAAAATGATGAGTTCGTGTCCTTTGTAGGGACTTGGATGAATCTGGAAACCATCATTCTCAGCAAACTGACACAAGTACAGAAAGCCAAACACCGTATATTCTCACTTATAGGTGGGTATTGAACAATGAGAAGACATGGACTCAGGGAGAGGAACATCACACACTGGGGGCAGTTGGGGGGGTAGGGGAGACAGTGGGGGGTGGGGAGAGAGGGGAGGGTGTGGAGGGATAACATGGGGAGAAATGGCAGATATACTATGCACCTAAAGTAAAATAAATAATTTTTTTTTTAAAGGCACAAGAGGAAGTGATAGCAAAACACAAGTCAAGTTTTTAAAGCCTGATCTCAGAAGTGACATTTCACCACTTTGCCATTCGAGAGATTACATAAGGGAAGGAATAACAGGAGGTGGGAGTCACTGGGAGCTTTACCTACTGTATCAGGTAGGTCCCCCTGAGAAAGCACTGGTTGCTTCAAATATTCCTCTTCCAAATGTCTGCATGTTTTGCTCCCTCGCATTCTTCAATTTGACCTAATGTCAGCTTCTGAATAACATTTTCCCTGAACGCCTTTTTAAAGTCATAATTCCTACCCTCCAAACACTTCTCACCTTCTGTGCTCTGTTTTTCTCCACAGCACTTATTGACTTTAACATACCATATAATTTGCATATTGTGACTGGCTTCTACTTTAATTTAGCTAAGCTAGTATTACATTTCCCTTTCCTTCCCTGAATAATTCCAGGATAGAAAAGGCCACAGATGTTTTGTAAATGAAAGTAAATCAGCATACACTTTTTACACTTGGAAGGTCAGTGCAGGGCATGAGGCAATGTTGCAGATCATGCAAGTTGTCACTTATCTACTAACTTGTCTTGTAAGTGTGGGGCAGTAGCCAGATCTGTAGCTTCTTCAGTCATCCCAGATCTTCTGTTTCAACTTCAACAATTCCTAACTCTGTGACAAAGGGCATTGGCTTCTCTGGCAGATTACCCCCATCATCAAAGCTAAACCCTGGGAACCAGGAAGAGATTAGTCCTGATTCTAGTTCATTCTTATGGATTACAGCTCATTCTTGTAGATGCCAATTTTCATTGGTCCTTCCAATCCACAATTGTGTAAGGTCAAATTCTATATATATGATTTTGAGCATATGTATTTCCTAGTAGTTCTGATTCTCTGATAGAACTCTAATACTCTTACTTGCATCTGTTTTCTGCCACTAAAATGTAAGCTCCATGAAAATTTTTTAAATTCTGTTTCGTTTACTGTTTCTTGCCATAGCATCTATGACAGGGTCTGACGGATAGTAGAAACTCATTAAATATTTATTGATGAAAAAAATTTTAATATAAGGTACAAAGAATAAATACTTTATATTAAAATAATAAATACCTTAAAATAAAATAATGTAAGGTACAAAGATAGCAAAAAAATAAACCAGTATTTTCCAATGTTCTAGAGGAAGATGACTATAAAAAGAAAAACAAGAACTGAGATGTACCTTAAAGGGATAGGAAGAATGGAAAATATATTCTATTATATGAAATAGGATGAACAAAAATAGGAATGAGCATGCTAAGTGTAACATATATCGTAGGTTGGCCTGGGATGAGGAATTCTACCTGATCATCAGTAGGAAAGCCATTACACTATAACAAGTGCTTAACATGTAGAAAATATTTGGGGAAATTTAATCTTTCATTAATATACTCACTTGATTGGAAGAGGGAATTAGAAATGTAGGGAGACAGCTCAGACATGTTATCTTATATTAGCAGTGTGATATGGTTTGGATTTGGATTCGTATCCCTGTCCAATGTTGAATTGTAATCCCCAGTGTTGGAGGAGAGGCCTGGTGGGAGGTGATTGGATCATTGATTCCCTCTTGGTATTTTTGCCATAGTGAGTTTTCATGAGATCTGGTTACTTTAAAGTGTGTAGCACCTCCCCTGCTCTCTCTTCCTCCTTCTCTGCCCACGTAGGATGTGCCTGCTTCCCCTTCTGCCATGATTGAATGTTTCCCGAGGCCTCCCCAGCCATGCTTCCTGCACAGCCTATGGAACTATGAGCCAATTAAACGTCCTTTCCCTTATAAATTACCCAGTCTCAGCTAGTTCTTTATAGCAATGTGAGAACAGACTAATACACAGTGTAGCAATACAGAAAGGTAACTACAAAAAGTAATGTAAAAAGTTGTAACTTGGCCACTATAGAAATCATTAGTGTTATTATAACATATTGAAATATTTCTGATTCTCTTCCTTCTAAGCACAGAGTAGGATTCCATTTCCCCATGCTTTTGGAGTTAGGTGTGGCGATGGAACTTGCTTTAGTCCATAGAGTATGAGTCAATGTAACATACGTCACGTCAGAATGAAATCCTTTAGGAATATATATGACTATTTTCCCTTCTCCCTAGAACCATTGACTCATATTGCCTAGAACCATTACAAATGGTCAAAGCCTCATTAGCCTGGTCTCTAAAATGAACATGAGCATGACAGGAAACAAATCTCTGTTGTTTTAAGCCACAGAGATTTTGGAACTTACAACTGCAACACTACCTCACCCATCCTGACTGTGACACTTTTAAAAAATGCAGCAAAATTTTATATTCCCCTCAAGATGGAGCTTAATTTCCCTCCCCTTGAATGTCAGCTGACATTAATAACTTATTTCTAACAAATGATGGTGTGTAAACTAGGCCATAATAAAAAGCACTGGGGCTTGCTCTCTGAATCACTCACTCTGAAGAAAGCCAGCTGCCGTGAGAATCATGAGGACACTCAAGCTGCCCTATAAAGAGATTTACATGTTGAGGAATTGAGGCTTCTTGCCAGTATGCACTGCAAGTTTAGGTTTCCTAAGTGTTTTCAGATGAAAATAAGTCCACGGGCTATTTCCTCACTATATTTCCTCCTATTCATCTCAGCATTCATACAACAGGTGTGCCATTCTATGTTAAATTTGTTTTTCTGACGATTACCAGTTCCTACACTAAACCCCAAAAGGAAAAAAGATATAGTTCAGGGAAAAGCATTGTTGAAGAATAAATATTCTGTAATGAACTGTTCACTCCATGTATTAAAAGCAGAATTGAAATACTACCTAGCCATCATTTGATCAGTTCTAACAGTTTCACCTTGCACTTTATCCTTAAAATCGTTAGGCTGTGAGTAGTGACTCGCACCTGCAATCCCAGCACTTTGGGAGGCCGAGGAAGGAGGATCACTTAAGCCCAGGAGCACAGGAGATCAGCCTGAGCAATACAGTGAGACCTTGTCTTTACAAAAAAAGAAAAAGAAAAACTTAAAAATATTAGCTAAAGGCCGGGCGCGGTGGCTCAAGGCCTGTAATCCCAGCACTTTGGGAGGCCAAGGCGGGTTGATCACGAGGTCAAGAGATCGAGACCATCCTGGTCAACATGGTGAAACCCCGTCTCTACTAAAAATACCAAAAAAATTGGCTGGGCATGGTGGCCCGTGCCTGTAATCCCAGCTACCCAGGAGGCTGAGGCAGGAGAATTGTCTGAACCCAGGAGACAGAGGTTGCGGTGAGCCGAGATCGCGCCATTGCACTCCAGCCTGGGTAACAAGAGCAAAACTCCGTCTCAAAAAAAAAAAAGAAAAAAAAAAAAAAAGTTAGCTAAGTGTGGTGGCACACACCAGGCCGGAGGATCACTGGAGCCTGGGAGGTGGAGGTTGCACTGAGGCAAGATCGTGCCACTGCACTGCAGGCTAGGCAACAGAGCAAGAATATTTCTAAGTAAATAAAGAAATACATAAAATAAAATAAAATAAAATCCTTAAGCCAACCTTCATTTACCAACCAGTTTTTAATTCTTCTATTTGTTGAATATCCTAAGGCTCAAAGCCTTTGTCTGAATACAGCTAAATTCACTGGGTTTGATCTCAAGTCAAACAGAAATACTGTCATCTCAGCCACAAATGTCACACTAAAGCAGATAGAAACCACTACTAAATCACTACTTTGTCCTAAAATGAAAGTATAATAGACTGTAAAGTTATAATAGCTTTTTAAGTTAAGCCTTGTTTTACATTTACAGATAAGTTGCAAAAATGGTATGGGGGAGTCCCCACACACCCTCATTCAATTTCCCCAACTGTTAATGTCAACAATACTATGGTACATCTGTTACAATCAGGAAATCAATATTGGCACTATTAACTAAATTCTACACTTTATTCAGATTCAACAGTTTTCCATTAATGCCCTTTTTCTGCTGGAGATCCCAGTCGGGATATCACATTACATTTAGTCATTATGTATCATTTTCTCTAGTATAAGTTTCTCAGACTTTTCTTGTTTTATTGTGACCAAGACATTTTTTGAGTACTAGTTAGGTAATTTGTAAAATGTACATCAATTTTGTTTTGTGTGACTTTTTTCTCATGGGTAGTCTAGGGTATGGGCTTTGAGGAAGAATAACATAGAGGTGAGGTGTCCTCATCACATGGTAACGGAGTACACATTATCAACATGACATATCGTTTATGTTAAATATTGATCACCTGGACTCTGTAATGTGTGCCTCTTTTCACCAAAGTTCTGCCTTCTCCCCTTTCCGTACTCCACCCCTTGAAAGCAAGGTAACTAAGCACAGCCCACAATAAAGTTGGTGGTAAGATCAGAAAGGGGAATTAAACTCTATCTTCTGGAGAGAAATGGCTTTTTAAAGTAAATATAAAACCTTTCCAATTTCAGAAACATATTGAGTATTTCAAAGCATTCAGTAATGCAACTGACTGTTCATATAATGAAAGTCATTCTGCTAGGCACTTTAAGAATTAGACATAGTCCTTCACCACAGTTTATAATAAAGACACCACAAGAAAAATGTGAGTTAAGTACTATAGTATGTTAAAAGAAGAAAAAAACAAATTCAATTGAAGTAACCAAAGTTTCATAGAAGTGATATTTGAGCAAAGCACTGAAAGCTGAGTAGAATTCTGACAGATAAAAATAGATGACAAGGCAGTCAAGATGGAAAAAAGATCATAAAATATGGGGGTAGAAAAGAACAGATTTTCTAAAGTCAGTTTCAGACAAAACACAAAGTTCTAGTTAAAGGCCAGAACACACGGGTGCACACAGGCCTGCATGCACACATGCTGTCATGCATGTTCCTTAAGCCATTGGAAACATTAATTTCAAATCTTCAATCAGACTTTTTAGCTTAGCATAAATGAATGGTGTTATGGGCCAAACTGTGCTTCCCAAAATTCATATGTGGAAGCCCTTATCCTCGGTACTGCTGAATATGACTGTATTTGGAGATGGGGTCTTTAAAGAGGTTATTAGTTTGAATGAGTTCATCAGGGTGGGCCCTAATCTAATTCGGCCAGTGTTCTTTTAAAAAGAGGCAATTGAGACAGTTTCAAAAAGAAAACGATATGAAGATACCGGGAAAACACTGTCACACACATGCCAAGGAGAGAGGCCTCAGAAGAAACAAGCTAATGACACCTTGATCTCAGACTTCCAACCTACAGAACTGTGACAAGTTTTTGTTCTTTAAGCCACCCGGTCTGTGGTATTTTGTTATGAGAGTCCTAGCCAACTAATATTGATAATTATTCAGATTTCAATAAAATGTAACTTGGCAGAACACCCTCATGTGATTCAGTACGAAAGCCTTGTTATTGAACAGTTCTTTTCGGTTCACAAGTGGAATGAATGGGAGTGTTAGGAGACAAAGTAACATGGGGTGAAATATGGTGAGCCTTGGAAGCAGCTCTATTATCTCAAACAAAAATTTGTCTCCTATAAGCTTGTCCATTCCAACCCTTACGGCAGTTACCGCTCTAATTATTTACTCAAAAAAGTATGTAATGACTTCATGAAGTTTTTGTAGATCTCCACTGTACTTTATTCACCCGTCTTGTTACCTTTTTTCCTTGACAGCAATTGCTACAATGTGCCGCTCCAAATGATCCAGCACTAAGTAAAAACTTCACCTGCTTTATTTCATACAGGAGGAAAGCCAAAACAGGAAAGAAATTTAGCGTTCTTTTTAAAGCATGTACTGTACCTAATAAGACTATTCCCAAAGGTTGGAAATTCCACTTTCCAAAGGCGGTAGCTGTATTTCATTGCATCCTCCAGGCAATGTACAGCGGGTGAGTTAAGACTGAGGCGTTCTGCTTTCGGGAGTCCAAGGGCGCCCAGATGTGAGCAGCAAACAGCGGGTCAGGGTCAGATTGCGACGTGAAAAACGTAGCCACGCGCACAAAACCGGGTGTGTCACCTAGGCTCAAAGGGTCTAACATCCTTTCCTTTTTAATTTTTTTTTTTTGAGACGGATTCTTGCTCTGTCGCCCAGTCTGGAGTGCAGTGGCGCGATCTCTGCTCACCGCAACCTCCGTCTCCCAGGCTCAAGCGATTCACCCGCCTCAACCATCCGAGTAGCCGGGACTACAGGTGTTTACCATCACACCCGGCTAATTTTTGTATTTTTAGTAAAGATGGGGTTTCGTCATGTTGGCCAGGCTGGTCTCGAACTCTTGACTTCAAGTATTCTGCCCGCCTCGACCTCCCAAAGTGCTGGGATCACAGGCGTGAGCCACTGCGTCCGGCCGCTTTTTCTAATATTGTGTAAAATAAATATCGTAAACAGGAAACACCACAATTTCCCCCCTCGCTTACGTGACCTACAAGAGCAGTGTCAGAATTTTCGCTATCGCGAGAACCTTCGGACTTCCGTGTGTGCGCATGCGTCAAGATCCGGTGCCGGAGACCAGCTCAGACTTGGATGACGGGCAGGGGACGGGAGAAAGAAGCCGAGAGAAGGGGGCCACCGAGGAGGTGGAGCCGCGGCGGAGCTGGGCGGGACGAGGAGTGAAACAACATAGGCCCCGCCCCTCGCGGCGCTTCCCCCGGAATAGCGTCATCAGTTCTATAAGAGAGCCGGCGCAGAAGGCCTCGGCCTTTCACTTTCGGGAAGCGTCGGGATTAGGTGATAGCACGCAGTTGTCTTTTGTAAATTAAAATGATAATTGAGCCAAAACTTACAGCCTTACCTGAAAGGCAGCGCAGTCAGGATATTGGTAGGTCGGGGACAGCTTTGGCAACCCTTAGGTTTACAGGCATGCGCGGACATGAGTGCTCATTAGGTAGTGGGGTGGCGGCCACGTGCAGCCCAGGAGCCTGAACCCGGGCGCGCGTGGGCCGTGGGCCCTCGGGGAAAGGCTCAGTGCACCCGGGGACTCCGGTGAAGCGTGTTTGGCCGTCGGTGTCATGTGGCCATCTTGAGTCTAGTCGCTCTTCGTGCCTTAGCACCTCGAGAACCGTCAGTTTGCACCAGATGGTGAGTAATATAATCTGTAGCCGTTTGCTTGCTGGTTAACTCTGGATTGTGAATCTCCATGTATCTTTGGGACCTGTCAGCTGTGGCAGTCTCCCTTCCTAGCCATGGAAGAGCATATTCTTGTTTATTGGCAAAGCTGTCACCATTTAATTGGTATCAGATTCTGACTTGCACAAGTAACATTCTTCACTGTTAAAAACCTGGAGGGTGCTGGGTTATTGGGCAAACTTTTCTAAACTGTTGTTAAATTGTTCTAGGAAGCTGAACTGAACACATTACGATGGATGATGGAAACATGAGGTACATTTCTTTTTTCATATACCTTAGTTAATCTGAACTGCCTTAGTGTTAGGACGCTGGAATGCTAAAGTTGGCCCGTTTTGCTGGCTTTTGTAGTTTAACGGTTAACAGCCAACTGAATTAACTGATAAGATCTCAAAACAGTGAGGTAAGTACACAGGTCTGGGTTTCATATTTTTTTTTTTTTCTCTTTTTGCAGACTCAAGAAATCAGAAGTGGTAATGGGTGAAGTCTATTCAGCATCCTGCAATGGATTTATCTTAGTTGGTGAAACGGATGTTTCGAATGATGTTGTGGAGGTTATCAGGACGCCCATTTTCAATATAGGCCTGAATGTTTTAACGTAATATTTAAGGTGGTCCTTAAATAAAATGCATAATTTTATGTGGTTACTCATTGTTACTTGACTGAGTGATTAATAGACGGAAAGGTATTTAATAGCAAGCAGAATACTTCCTAATGTTACCCACTCATGTGGAAGTAGTGTGAAGGAGTGTAGTTCTAAGGTTATTGCAGCCTTTGTGAAAAATGTAAAAGATAAAAAGGACTAGGTTACCCCCAAGGGAGACAGCAGAGTCTTTCTAAAACAAACAAAAAAAGCAGCTATACAAGGTGAAAAATTATGTACTTTATTTACACAAAGATGCACAGAACACTTGTATCTTTCAAAAGTCACACTTAAGACAGTGGTTATAATAAAAGCATGCTATATGAACCATGTATTCAGGGTTGAGTAAACTGCAGGCTGTTTACTGCCTTTTAGGTTTAGTCCCTGATTGACTTGAAACATAGATATTGCTTGCACCAGCACCTGTAGTTTAATTACAAGGGCAGCCTGTGAGAAAATTTCAATAGACTTATTTCTCACCTATATTGCACATTCTTCCCAAGCCCTTGTGCAAGTGTGTGCCATGTGTAGCTCTATTTACATGTAAATGCTGCTTTAAAAGTTTATCAGAGTCCTTAAGTTTTTACAAAAGTTTTTAATGCTCTTCTGCATTATATGCAGCGTTGCAGGTCTGCAGAGTAGTAAAACTATAAAGCACCTTTTGGTTTGCACCACTTATTACAGAAATGGGGATTTGTGAAAAGGATGTAATTTGATGTAGAAAGGCAAAGTCCTTATGTGACTGGCATTCAAGAGGATTACTTAAAACCATCTGAAAGTTCATGCTAACCTATATATTTATACTAGGGACCTGGGGAAGTATCCATGCATGACATTGAAGTATCTTGAGTGTGCCTTTTAAATATGAGCATTACTGCTGAGAATGTCCTATAAAAGTGCATAGTTTAATTCTCTAAGGGTTAAGCAGCCATCCCTTAAACCTTAGGGAAATAGCCATAGGGAAACAATCCTTAGGTGGGAGAGCCATGGGGAAAAAAATCCAGCATTGGGACTCCTTTTTCTGGAGTTATGAATCAATGTTTTACCAACTGGTCTCACTTTGAGGTAAGTCTGTTTTCCCCTATTTGTAAACTAGGGCTGCTGCTATAAGATCATACTGGCCTTTTGCAAATTGTCAGTGATGTGCATAGCCATCTAATATAGTGCCTGGCATACAATTGCTTGTGCATTAAAACAATTCAAAGCTACTATTCCAGTGTAAACGCCAGGAAAGCATTTTGACTAGTGTATTTTAAGACTGGATTGTATCAGGTTGGTCTGCAAGTGACTTACAAGTAAGTGTCAGTAGGTGGCACTCTTAGACCAATTCTGAGTTAAATCTGAAGTGCTTGATAAAAATGAATATAGTAGATACGTTAATGTGTTGGATAAACTAGGCTGTATGTCCAGCTGGCACTTCGTTAACCAGAAATCCTTTCAAATTTTGCTAGTAGTTTATACACTGTAGGCAGAAAATATTTTATGGTTTTTGTAGCTCTTGGTACTTAAGGATACTGGTTTCCAAAATGTAAAAATGACCTTTTGTGAAATGAGCACAGAATGATTTTGAGAAAACAGGCACGGATAGATGAGACTTAGAATAAGTCACTCCAGTGAAATTTGGGTAGACAACGATGCTCATTTAAGGGTTATCACTATTCTACTACAATGAGTCTCTGAAAATATTCACAATACAAATTCTCACAAGCAGCAAGAGGTACACAATTTTTCCAGCACAAAACAAAGCAAAAACACGGATCTCAGTCCCCATTTGTTGTCATCTCTGCTGAGTGCTAATGGCGGGGGTTCAAAGTTTTCCATCTGTTTAAATGCTTCTTTGAGGTTTCCATGAATTACAGTTTGGTGACACTTTTTATCCAGGGTACAAAGGCTGAGACTTTGGTATAAACACCAGGAGAATCCTTGACTCCACAGCCATACCCCCAGGAGGTCACTCCATACACCACCCAGCTCTCTCCAGGCCGTTCACACATGAGCGGTCCTCCACTGTCTCCCTGGCAGCTGTCCACGTGTTTGTGTTCATGGAGGTTTCCAGCACAGAGCATTCTCCCTGTAAACCGACCCTTATAACGTTCTTCACAAAACCTCTTAGGAAGTAAGTGTATGGCTGCTTGTTGTAGTGTTCTTGAATAGGCTTGTCCTACTCAAACCAAACATCTGATTAGTGGCATCTGAGCTAACCATCACAACATTTTAACAGTTAGCATGTAATAGTAATGAAAATCCCTGTTGTGGCATTAGTGTAAAATGAGCAATGACTAGATGGTATGTACTATTGTTAGCTGCCTTTTTTAACGATGACACAGTCTTAACCTCTACAAATTTACCTCTCAGTACTGAACTGAAGAATAATGAATAACATTTGGATTTGTCTGTGAAGGAAGGTGACCTAAAGAAAGCACATTTCTGCAGGCTTTGATATTTGAATTCTGTATATTTAAAAGCATAGAATGCATTAATGCTGGTTCTGCATTAGCACATCCATTCATATTCATCTACTTCACTGAATTTGAATTCTCGGTTTATGAAGAAACTGAGTTCTCAGTTCTCAGAACCAGCAATACCTCCGGAATATGAATCTCAATTACATGCATGCATTTCACACTAAGCAGAATTTCTCCAAATAAGCCTGAGCCCATTTAAGATCTTACCTATTACAGGCCCAAATAAGTGGATAATACCAGACAAAAAAAGGTACCTTGCTTTGTTTTTTTGTTTTTTGATTATGCATTACCTGTGTCTCCCCATCCTGTTATGTAACAATTGGATGCTGTCTTCTGTGGCCTCTCTCTCCAGAGTGGTAAACAGGCTGGCAAAACGTGGCTGTTGAATCTGGCACATTGCTCTTCTGGTCCTTGTAATCTAACCAGGGCTATGTCATAATCACTGCTGTCAGGTCGATATTCCCGATGAATCACAATCTCTTGAACTCCAATTTCTTCCTCAAACTCCTCTGGTACCAGAGTATGATAATCCCCAACCCGAACAGCATAGTTCCTAGTGCTGTTGCCATACCTGAGAGGCAGAAAGTACTAATGAGAAACTTGAGCTTCAGATACTGAAAATTACTCATTGTCAAGAAGGAAGACTAATGAAGATAAAAGCCTTTCTTCCAAATCATCAGCCCTTTTGGAAATTCAACCTTTCTTTCCATTTATCTGACCCAATCTAGGTTGCTGTTTTCCAAGGAGCAAATGTGGAAGATGAATGGAAAATACTAATCATTAACTGTCATTTCCCAAATGAAAAGGGATCAAAACAGGAACAAATAGTATAGGTCAAAATCATTGTCCTGTGTTTGCCATTTTTGTTGCTCTGTTATTTCCAAGATTGTTAGTTCATCATTAAGCTCTGTAAGGGCAGAAACTGTCTGATCTAACTTCGTATCCCTCACAGTACTTAGTACAACCCACTTCACTCCTGCAAGGTAGACTTAAACTTGTTCCCTTCCCTCTAAAGTGAACGCAAATCCAAACAATACTTTCAGATCAACATATTTTCATTCTATCCTTTCACCTCTTAAATCTTTATTCAGATGTCACCTCAGTGAAGCCTACTTTGATACCCTCATATTTAGAATTGCAACCCATCTTTCTTTGTGCTCCCAACACTCCCAATATTATCTGCTCTATTTTCCTTTTTTAAGCACCACTTTCTAAAAACTAATCTATTATGTTTATTTTCTCTCCTCCCTGTGTTAGTAAAAGCTATTCCAGGTCAGAGATCTTTTTTGTGTTCACTGATGAATCTAAAACACCTAGAAGAGTGTTGTAACCATTAATTAGGAATGCAAAAAAAAATGGTTTATTTAGTGAATAAATGTTTATTGTTAATGTGTACTTTTTTCCATTAATTCTGATACCTAACACACCTAAAGAAGGGTTTCTCAACCTCAGCACCTATTAACATTTTGGACCAGATAATTCTCTGTTGTGAGAGCTGTCCAGTGCATTACAGTGTGTTTAGAAGCATCCCTGACCACTATTCGCTAGATGCCACTGGTACATGGTACACACACCCTCCATCCCCAGTTGTGATTGCCAAAAATGACTCCAGACATGGTCAGATGTTCCCTGTTAGGCAAAGTGCCCCTACTTGAGAACCTCTGACTTAGAATGTCTGACCCAACCCATCTCCTGATTACTTCCTCTTTCTCACTGTGGACTACAGCACCATGCTCACTGCCTTCCAATACTTAGAACATTCTTAAGACTTAATTTCCAATAACTTTTGTAGGTCCCTGACTTACTATCTGCAATGTATGTCATCTCCACCTCATCTCAGCAACCCACTTACAACATAAGACCTACACATTGTATTCGTCAGATAACCACATACCTCTGAAATCTTGTTTTCAAGCATATTGTATTTCTGCCTTCTATTTTTACAGCTCTAAAATCCTTCAAACCCATTGGACTTCTATCCTTTGGCCCCACTATTTCTTCATTTCAGTCTTTTATGACTTCCCTTATTATCTGGCTTGGATTCTACCATCTGCCCATTAACAATAATCACTCTTGCAAAACTCTACCCTTACTTGTCTTTTACCTGCCAAAACTCCAGCCCTGGTTTCATCAACTCTACCTATTTTGTATGGGCATCTGTTAAACAGGGAAAGCACACATATGACAACTATCACTTTAATTTTTTTTACCGGAACTTGACTCATTCATTGTTTACAAGACCTGTAATTGAATGTGAGCTTAGAAGAGTTGGTATTCAAAAGCTTGGCATTTTCTAGTGTCTATTTAAAATAAAACTTCCCTCTTCTATAAAAGTACTGAAGGTTATGAGATGCCTGAATATTCTAATACCCTTAAGTAGTGCTGTGACCATCTTGTATATATAATTAGCTGTTAGCACTCAAAAACAAAACAGTTCAACAAAGATGATTTGGCTTATACAGCCACCTACTATTGATCTTTTTTTTTTTTTTTTCTTTTTTTTTTTTTCCCATTTATTTATTTTATTGCATTTTACATTTTGGGGTACATGTGAAGAACATGCAAAATTGTTGCATAGGAACACACGTGGCAGTGTGATTTGCTGCCTTCCTCCCCATCACCTACATCTGGCATTTCTCCCCTTGCTATCTCTCCCCAGCTTCCCACCCCCCACCCTCCCTCCCCTATTTCCCCCCAACTGACCCCAGTGTGTAGTGCTCCCCTCCCTGTGTCCATGTGTTCTCATTGTTCAACACCCGCCTATGAGTGAGAGCATGCGGTGTTTGATCTTCTGCTCTTCTGTCAGTTTGCTGAGAATGATGGTTTCCAGGTTCATCCATGTCCCTACAAAGGACCCAAACTCATCGTTTCTGATGGCTGCATAATATTCCATGGTGTATATGTGCCACATTTTCCCTATCCAGTCTATCGTCGATGGGCATTTGGGTTGGTTCCAGGTCTTTGCTATTGTAAACAGTGCTGCAATGAACATACTATTGATCTTTAATACTAATAATCTATGATTTCTTGAGACTCTCAATCTTAAATCATCACATACCTTTAAAGTTCAGAGGCTTTTTAATATATTGTGCCTAAAATATGTGCTCTTACCGCTTCTACTTCAAAATTTAAGTAAAATTTAGGATTATTTCGCATACTGAAACTATAACAATTAATAGGCAGTTTGACCTGTTTGAGGTATCTTTTTCTTTTTCTTTTTTTTTTTTTTCATTTTTGTTTTTTTGAGACAAGATCTCATACTGTCACTCAGGCTGACTGCAGTGGCAGTCATTGCTCACTGCTCACTGCAGCCTCGACCTCCTAGGCTCAAGTGATCCTCCCACCTCAGCCTCCTAAGTGGCTGGGACCACAAACACACACCACCACACCTGGCTAATCTTTCAATTTTTTGTAGAGACGGGATCTTACTATGTTCCCCAGGTGGGTCTCGAACTCCTAGGCTCAAGCAACCCTCCTACCTCAGCCTCCTAAAGTGCTAGAATTACAGGCATGAGCCACCATGCCCAGCCACGTTTTTAATCTTTTAATGTGGCTACTAAAAGAATTCAAAGTTACATATATCCCTTGTTATTTGTAGCTTACATTATATTTCTGCTACACAGCACTGGTCAAGAGTAATTGTATGAACTAGGCAGCTGAGTTTAATGCAGTCTCTTAAGTTGCTTGTAATTTTTAAGTTTGAGTTAATGAGACACTGCCTTCAAATGTCAGCCTTTTATATCCTTTATGATAATAATGTTACCATTCAACTTTTTAAAAAAGTCTCATTGCAACAATATTTTACATTCTGTAAGAAAGCTGTGACCCTTGGCCAAAATAATCTTTGCAGCTAAACTGGCTTATAAATCTATTCTGCATTATCTATAAAAATTGAGTCTTCAACCAGTAAACAAAGAAACAGGACATCACTACCACAAGGCAATTTATTTTTTAAATAATCTCAATGTTAAAGCCCTGGGCAATCTTGCCTCAATGTATCATTTCATGCCAAGACTATTGCAATAGTTGCCTGAATGGCCTTGCTACTTCAAGTTTTAACTTTTTCAACCCATCCCTCATGCTGCTGCCAGAGTGATGTTTTTTCTGCCTGATAATATAACTCCTGAGTACTCTTCAAGGGATCCCCAATCCATGTAATAAATTCAAATTCCTTAAATGATATACAAATGCATCTAAGTGCCGGCCCTTGTTCCCCTCTCTGATACCAGCCTGGCCTGTGTGCTCCTGTCATTTAAACCATTTGAAGAGTTGTCTACAAACCTGTGTCATTATTCAAACCATGTGCAATGTTGTTTCCCTTGTCCCCTCTATCCTAATAGGGCAAAAAATGATTTTGTCCTGATCAAGTCAGAGTTCTCCTAGGAGGCTCCTCCTAATCGTCTGCTCTCCTATAAACTAGCCAATCCTTTTGAACACTCTCAATGCATATGTAACAGTTTCTAGGACTTAATTAAAGGCTCCTCAAATGCAAGGACCATGTCATGATCACTGTTGTATCCTTAGCACCCAGCAAAGTGCTTGGCAGAGAAGGCCCTTAATCAATTTATACTGAATGAGTTATTTTGAAAGACATTCATGTCCACATACATACTTATACTCTCATCCCTAACTTTCGGAAATTTAAAAGAGATCTTACTAATTACCATATTATATCAAAACTATCACAAAACTTTGTATGTCATATAAAAATCCCCATGAAAATCCAATGTCCTTATTAATGTTGGCTATGCATCAGAATCACTTATACCACTTTTAAAAATATAAATGTCTAAGCCATACAATATCTCAGAATATAAATTAATACAGCTGGTGTAAGATCACAGGTGGTTGATATTCACAGTCTGACTTGGGAACTACTGAACCAAAGATTCAAAAGTGCGGGCCTAACTCCTGACCCTGCATGCCCAGAATTTCACTGGGTGAAGTAAGCATCCTAAGAGATTACTGATAAATAGCAAAATGCAAAAAGCATACATGTTCCATATATATACTGTGTTCTTGGATCAATTAGATTTTGGCAGGTAATTAGTATGCTCACCAATCAGCAGTTAATATTAAACTGAGATAAAAATATTTACCTAATAAGAAGGCAAACAGCACCATTCTTGTCAAAATGAAGTTCTTTGTTAGTTCATATGTATATATGGAATACACACACACACACACACACACACACACACACACACACACACACACACACACACATTTTTTTTTTTTCCTTTTTGAGACAAGGGTTCACTCTTGCCCAGGCTGGAGTGCAGTGGTGCGATCACGGCTCACTGCAAGCCTTGATCTCCTAGGCTTAAGCCATCCTCCTGCCTCAGCCTCTGAAGCAGCCAGGACCACACACGCATGCCACCATGCTCACTAATTTTCGAAAATTATTTTTTATATAGATAGGGTCTCACTATGTTGCCTAAGTTGGTCTCAAATTCCTGGGCTCAAGCGATAAGCCTGCCATGCCCTCTCGAAGTTCTTAGATTATAGGTACTGCACCCACCAGAACCTATACTTTTAAAGTTGTCCTGATTTAGGGAAATGTACCAGCGAAACCTAAGAATGGAATCCCACACTCCTTTAACTCCAATTATTCTTAGAAAAGATTTTGTGCTTAGAATTTGAAGAGCATCTGACTCAAGATTGGAATAGTTTTCCAACCAAATTTTTGTCTTCTAGTGTCACCTCTCCTAGTGATGATGATTCTCTGCTTTAGGGATAATACTTTGGCTGAAGTACTCAATATGTGTGTGGACTTCAGAAGCATCTGTAATGGTTCTTGGCTTCTCAAGACAATATATAAAGCAATCCTCTTTTGCAATGTATTTTAAGGTCTTTCTAGTTGAACTTTTGTTATTTTGATAGACTTTATTATATCCAAAAATGCTTCTAAAACAAACATTTCAAGTTTTAACTGACACATCATTCAGCTGTTTGCTTTGCTGAAATGCCTTCAACTCCCCCTCACATAAAAACTGGATGAAATTCCCAGACAAACTTGAGCAAGAAAGGATCTGAGATAGCAGTTTATTAAAAGCCAATGTCCAAGTTTCTCTGAGACTCTGAGATTAAAGTAAACAACAACAACAACAACAAATTACTAGAATTAAAAGTAGAATTAATTCAGGTTGCAGGGTCATATTCTTTGTGTTTGTCCTCTACATGGATTCATCTCTACAGGAAAACAATATTTTACATCAGGCCATGCACATCTGCTACTACTAAAATCTGTTTTTCTCTGTCTGGATAAAACTCAAAAAGTAGTTGACTAAAGTCGTTTGTGCAAATGGTTCCAATTGCTTACAGAGAAGTAAACCTCAGTAGCATCTTGCATTAGCCCTTACACATATATAAATACTGTGTGTGCTACAGAAATTGTTTTAGCATGATTGGTGATATGTGTATTACCAAAGGCTATGTTCCTAAGAACTCTGCTCTACCACATACTATATCACGATGATACATCTATTAGGCACCTGACACACTGTGTTCTTAAAAAGTAAGTCCCATTACCTCTGTGGCTCATCTTTCTAATTAGAAATATCTAGTCACTTCTGATTTTCAGAGCAATAATTTCTAACCACTTCCAGCTGCTATTGCATTTCTAGGCAAAAGGTCAATGAAATAACGTCAGGTAAAGTTATGTTATTGAACAAATCCACTCTGGGGTAAAATTACAGAAAAAAGAAAGCCCTTGTTTCAGGTACATTCATTCCTGGAAAATCATGTTTGTTATTAGAATAAGCAATTAAAAGAAATTGTTTAATATTCAGGAACTTTTGTCTCAATTATATTGCTGCACCGCAATAGACACAAGGTCATTTCATGGTACTTGTAGTTACATTCTAGAATAGAAAACAACAAAAGTTAGCAATTTTTATTACGTAAGATTCACAAGCCAGCTAGAAAAGAATTTATCAAAGTTTCCACTTGAAACTGCCAACAGGATACAGCATACCATGTGTATTGCATTAATATTGTGAAAAAATGAGATAGTCATTAAAAAGTGATTTACCAACTACTTCAGGTGCTCTTGTTACACTGGCATGGAAATGTGCAAAAGCTATGAGGGAATAAGAGTTGAGTTATGAAAACTTTGCCAGTGTTCACATAAAATACCCTTAAAGAGACCACTCTATATGAAATGAGTGTAACTGAGGCCAGTGGCATTATAGCATTAATATGGCATAGTAGAATTATGGCATTTTGATCTCATCCTTGTCAGGCCACCATTCCTAGATTATTCTGATATAAGGATTATGTAAAAGAGTGACGATGCTATGAAGGCAAACAAA
This sequence comes from Sapajus apella, assembly GCF_009761245.1. Taxonomy (NCBI): domain Eukaryota; kingdom Metazoa; phylum Chordata; class Mammalia; order Primates; family Cebidae; genus Sapajus; species Sapajus apella. The sequence continues at coordinate 20,288,912 of NW_022436967.1, read as the reverse complement.
TCAACATAAAATTCTCATCCTGTTTAATAACACAAATGGTAATAACAATCTATGCCTTATTGTCTAGAAATGGCTGCTCAAGAACACTGGCCTATGTCACTGCAAGAATTAGGTACCAAGGAAGCTTTGATGAACAAAAAACCTTTATAGATATAGAAGACCAGTAGTTGATAAAGCAGTGGAAATGTCAAAAGGGGATGAGGGGAAGCTAATTTCAAAATATGAAATCCAGTTCCCCTACTTATAGGCCTTATATTAAACTAAGTATCTTTCACCTGCCATCTAAAAGGACAGGAACCTCTCAGAGCCCAACTACATTGCTTCTATACTACAGTCTCTATTTTGCAAATCTCAGTGTTTCTGATAATGAAAGAGGGATTTGTTTTAAGCAAAAGTCCCTAAACCTACTAAAACAAAATTTGGAGCTTGTTCTAATCACTAGTAACAGGCTGTATGCCTTTTAATAAATTTAGTGCAATAAAGATATGAGCTGTTGCCTCCTTAGGCACTTCAAACAGGAAGTCTATGAAATCTGGCAAAGGTTAAAGACCAAGTCAGAAGGATATATAACACATTTGCAAAGCAGTTTTTTCCCTACTCACATTAAGAGAATCTTGTATTATAGCCAAAGCATATCAAAATGCTATGTGTCATCATCTGTTCCTCTGCTCTTTACTCAACCATTTTTATCTTAAACTGTGCAGATAATGAGAAAAAATTCCAAATGACATATGGAAGGAATTATCTGTTGGTCTAGTTTAAAAAATACCACCAACCTCTAAATAGTCCAACATTCTTAAATATCTTCACTATCTGGCAACTGAACAGCCATTTTCATCATTCAACAATCATTTATCTACTGTGTGCCAAGTCATACAGTAGACATTTAGTGTATAAACACAAATGAGACAATTACTGACTCTAAGCAATACTCTGGAAAGAGCAGGCCAAAGAAGAAATAACGACATGTAAATAAATAAATCCAACATGTACCAAAAGAAAAAAAAAAAAAAAAACCCTTCCAGGGAACACAAAAGTTAAAGTTTTTAATGTCAAGTGCAACTTTTTTGAGCAATCTCCCTACTTTAAATACTTTAAGTCTTGAATTTCTGTGACTATAACTTTTAGCTAAAATTTGAAAGACAAGAAGTCTTGGATAAGAGGAAGATAATAGATTGTTTTTATTTAAATTCAAAGCCCCAAAACAGACTTCTTCAAGTTCTTTGCAGTTTTCTACCTTATTCTTCTCCATTAGTAAGTGAAATAAAATCATCCTCAGTCCCCTACTTTCACTAATACAGTCTTCGATTTCTGCCTTTAAACTCCAACATAAAAATAGCCAATCTTTGTTTTGAGCTTTACAGTTTATAAAATACTTTCACATACTTTGCAGATCATTTGTTTCTCACTGTGGAACATTATTATCTTCATTTTACACATATCAAATGAAGTAACTCCAAGAGGATAATTTCTGCAAAGTTAAACAATGAACAATCGGAAGAGCTAGAACTGTAACCCTCATCTTGGTGGCCAGATCCAAGTCTCCTGTTGCATTGTACCAAGCCCTACTGATTTCTATCACAGCCTCTCTACCTTCACTCCCTCCTTTCCTTTTCACTTATGTCTATTACAATAACCTTATAACTGGTCTCCCTCCAGTATAAAAGTATAAAATTAGGTCCCTTCCTCACAGTCCCTCCAGTTCCTACCGAAATCATTTGGTAACACAGATCAATTTGCCAGAAAAAGACATGTAAGTACAAACATATACAAAGATTTTTAATATCATGTCAGGCCCATTCACAGATGTCCCCCAGATTAATAACTTTGCCTTACCCTCTCAGATATATGCCATACATCTCCAAATGACTCATCTCCTAAAACTCTTCCTTGATCATCTCTCAAGGCTCGAAACTTAAGTGGTTTCCCGCTGCCTAGTAAATGAAAGAGAAATCCATAACCCTAGCATCCAGGCCATTCTCTCTTTGTTCACTAACAAATCCCAGATTCCTGTATTCTAGGTAATAACTGCCATCCTTCAAACATAGCATTAGCATCCTCACCACAATACTCTGAACATTACATCTTATCTACCAGCAGCCTCTACCTACACACAAACCTAACCTCTCTCTACTTAAACAGACTCCATAACGGAAGTCACCTTTCCTCCCACATATAGACAATTCCATCTTTGAACTGTCGTAGTGTCAATGAAATAAAAAATAAACAACAGAAAACTCTTTTGTGTTAAAACAAAAATTATCTTATCTCCCTTTAACATCTGTGTTATCTTGAACTTAAACTCCTGACCTCAGGTGATCCACCCACCAAAGTGCTAGGATTACATGCGTGAGCCACAGCTCCTGGCCAACATCTGTGTTATCTAAAGCAAAAGTCAGCAAACCTAATCCAGTCCCAAACAATCTTTCCTTTCTGCTTGCCCTTCTTAGTGCATCATGTCCTTTTCTCATCGTGGAGCACACAGAACTAAGCACAGTTCTCTCTGTTTGATGGAGACAGCACTTTTCTCCCTGGCAGTTGCTTGAGAACAGGAAGACAGAATACCAAGGTTCTTCATTGCTATGGCTGAACACTGTTCATCAGTGCTACCAAGACTGCATTAATTTCATGGGCAACCACATCGTATTACTGAGTCTTATTAAAGCTGCAGGACACTAAAACCAGCAAGTCTTCTTCATTTGTGCTGTATTTCAGCCAAATTTCCTGGAACTAAAGGCAGCATTTTATTTCATCCTTATTCCATATTGCTTGTTAGAATCAGCCTATCAATATATTTTGCCGGGTGAGGGGAGGGAATGTAGAGGACCAGTCAATTGTTTGTGCCACTCAGGTAACACAGGAATGTGTTAAACTCACTAGAAATAGGTGGACTCTGAAGCTCAATTATATCCCAAAATGGCCACTATTATGGTGGCCATAATATTATGGTGGCCACATGTGGTGGCTCACCCCTGTAATCCCAGCACTTTGGGAGGGCAAGGTGGGTGAATCACTTGAGGTCAGGAGTTTAAGTCCAGCCTGGGCAACATGGTGAAACTCCATCTCTACTAAAAATACAAAAAGTAGCCAGGCATGGTGATGCACAGCTGTAATCCCAGCTACTCAGGAGGCTGAGGTGGGAGAACTGCTTTAACCTGGCAGGGGAGGAGGATGCAGTGAGCCAAGATAGCACCATGCACTCCAGCCTGGGCAACAGAGTGGGACTCTGTCTCAATCAATCAATCAATCAATCAATTAATCAATCAATAAAATACAGGTTTATATTCTCTGCGGCACCTTGAATGTGGAAGATTACTGCACAAATATTTACTGAAGTACAAAAATGGAATAAAATAGAGATCCTAGAAGGATATAGGAGAATATGGCATATGACAGACTTAGCATAATCAGTGGGTAAAGACTAGAATATTTAATTTAAAATGCTAAGAAAACTATCTATAAAGAAAAGTATAAGATTAGGTCCTTTCTTCATACCATATACTATAAACAAAAATAAACTGGAAAAATTAAAATTCTAAATATTAAAAGAAAAACTATAAAGGTTTTTAGGAAAAACCTAACAGAATCTCTTCACCAAATGGGGCAAAGCAAAGATTTTTAAAATAAGAAATACAAAGCTTTTGTAAAACTTTTAAGAAAATTATGACACTTTTAAATATATTGAGATATTTTTGTAAGAAAAAGACCATAAACGGATGGGGGATCCAAGATGGCCCTTTAGGAAGAGCTCGGGATTGCAGCTCCCAGTGAAAGCGCAGAGGCTGCTGCAGGTGATCCCCAGGTAAGCAGGGCCTGGAGTGGACCACAGCAAACCTACAGCAGAGGGGCCAGACTGTCAGAAGGAAAACCAAGAAACAGAAATAACCTCATCATCAGCAAACAGAACGTCCACTCAGAGACCCAATCTAAAAGCCAGCAACTACAAAGACAGGTGGATAAATCCATAAAGGTGGGAAGAAACCAGTGCATAAAGGATGAAAACACCCGAAACCAGAACACCTCTCCTCCTACAAGGGATCACAACTCCTCACCAGCAAGGGAACAAGGTTGGATGGAGAACGAGTGTGATGAAATGACAGAATCAGACTTCAGAAGGTGGGTAGTAAGAAACTTCTGTGAACTAAAATAACATGTTCTAACCCAATGCAAAGAAACTAAGAACCTTGAAAAAAGATTTGACGAAATGCTAATGAGAATGGACAAAATAGAAAGGAATATAAGTGAATTGATGGAGCTGAAAAACACAACATGAGCACTTCGCAAAGCATGCATAAGTATCAACAGCCGAATTGACCAAGCAGAGGAAAGGATAACAGAGGTCGAAGATGAACTCAATGAAATAAAACGGGAAGGCAAGAATAGAGAAAAAAGGGTAAAAAGGAATGAACAAAGTCTCCAAGAAATGTGGGACTATGTGAAAAGACCTAATCTACGTTTGATAGGTGTACCTGAATGCGACGAAGAGAATGAATCCAAGCTGGAAAATACTCTTCAGGATATTATCCAGGAAAACTTCCCCAACCTACCAAGGCAAGCAAATATTCAAGTCCAGGAAATACAGAGAACACCACAAAGATATTCGTCAAGAAGAGCAACCCCAAGGCACATAATCATCAGATTCACCAGGGTTGAAATGAAGGAGAAAATACTAAGGGCAGCCGGAGAGAAAGGTCGGGTTACCCACAAAGGGAAGCCCATCAGACTCGCAGCAGATCTCTCAGCAGAAACTCTACAAGCCAGAAGAGAGTGGGGGCCAATATTCAACATCCTTAAAGAGAAGGACTTTCAACCCAGAATCTCCTATCCAGCCAGACTAAGCTTCATAAATGAAGGAAAAATAAAATCGTTTCTGAACATGCAAGTACTCAGAGATTTCGTCACTACCAGGCCAGCTTTATAAGAGCTCCTGAAAGAGGCTCTACACATATAAAGGAACAACCAGTACCAGCCACTCCAAAAACATGCCAAATGGTAAAGAGAATCAACACAATGAAGAATCTGCATCAACTAATGGGCAAAACAGCCAGCTAGCACCAAAATGGTAGTATCAAATTCACACATAACAATATTAACCCTAAATGTAAATGGACTAAATGCCCCAATCAAAAGACACAGACTGGAAAATTGGATAAAAAGACAAAACCCATTGGTGTGCTGTATCCAGGAAACCCACCCCACATGCAAGGATACACAAAGGCTCAAAATAAAGGGATGGAGGAAGATTTACCAAGCAAATGGAGAGCAAAAAAAAAAAAAAGCAGGAGTTGCAATTCTCATCTCTGATAAATTAGACTTTAAAGCAACAAAGATCAAAAGAGAAAAGGAGGACATTACATAATGGTAAAAGGATCAATGCAACAAGAAGAGCTAACGATCCTAAATATATACGCACCCAATACAGGAGCACCCAGATACATAAGGCAAGTTCTTAATGACTTACAAAGAGACTTAGACTCCCACACAATTATAGTGGGAGACTTTAACACCCCATTGTCAATATTAGACAGATCAAACAGACAAAAAATTAACAAGGATATCCAGGACTTGAACTCAGACCTGGACCAAGCAAACTTAATAGACATTTACAGAACTCTCCACCCCAAATCCACAGAATATACATTCTTCTCAGCACCACATCACACCTACTCTAAAATTGACCACATAATTGGGAGTAAATCACTCCTCAGCAAATGCAAAAGAACGGAAATCGTAACAAACAGTCTCTCAGACCACAGTGCAATCAAGTTAGAACTCAGAATTCAAAAACTAACCCAGAACCGCACAGCTTCATGGAAACTGAACAACTTGCTCTTGAATGTTGACTGGATAAACAATGAAATGAAGACAGAAATGAAGATGTTCTTCGAAACCAACGAGAATGAAGACACAACATACCAGAATCTCTGGGACACATTTAAAGCAGTCTCTAGAGGAAAATATATACCAATAAGTGCCCACATGAGAAGCAAGGAGAGATCAAAAATTGACACCCTATCGTCAAAACTGAAAGAGCTAGAGGAGCAGATCAAAAAAACTCAAAGTCTAGCAGAAGACAAGAAATAGCTAAGATCAGAGCAGAACTGAAGGAGATAGAGACACAAAACCCCTTCAATAAATCCAGGAGCTGGTTTTTTGAAAAGATTAACAAAATAGACAGACCACTAGCCAGATTAATAAAAAAGAAAAGAGAGAATAACCAAATTGATGCAATAAAAAACGATAAAGGGGATATCACCACAAATTTCACAGAAATTCAAACCATCATCAGAGATTATTACAAACAACTCTATGCACATAAACTAGTAAACCTGGAAGAAATGGATAAATTCCTGGAAACTTCCCTCCTCCCAAGCCCAAACCAGGAAGAAGCCGAAACCCTGAACAGACCCATAAGAAAGTCTGACGTTGAGGCAGCAATTAAGAGCTTACCACCCAAAAAAAGCCCAGGTCCAGACGGGTTCACAGCCAAATTCTACCAGACATACAAAGAAGAGCTGGTACCATTCCTTCTGAAAGTATTCCAAATAATCCAAAAAGAAGGAATTCTTCCCAAATCATTTTATGAGAACATCATCATCCTGATTCCAAAACCCGGCAGAGACTCAACAAGAAAAGAAAACTTCAGGCCAATATCCATAATGAACATAGATGCAAAAATCTTCAATAAAATACTGACAAGCCGATTGCAACAGCACATCAAAAAGCTTATCCACCATGATCAAGTAGGCTTCATCCCGGGGATGCAAGGCTGGTTCAACATACGCAAGTCTATAAACGTAATTCACCACATAAACAGAACCAAAACAAAAACCACATGATTATCTCAATTGATGCAAAGAAGGCCTTTGACAAAATTCAACAGCCCTTTATGCTAAAAACCCTCAATAAGCTAAGTATTGACGGAACGTATCTCAAAATAATAAAAGCTATTTACGACAAACCAACAGCCAATATCATACTGAATGGGCAAAAAGTGGAAGCATTTCCCTTGAAATGTGGCACCAGACAAGGATGCCCTCTCACCACTCCTATCCAATATAGTACTAGAAGTTCTACCCAGAGCAATAAGGCAAGAAAAAGAAATAAAGGGCATTCAAATAGGAAAGGAGGAAGTCAAATTTTCTCTATTTGCAGATGACATGATTGTATATCTAGAAGACCCCATCGTCTCAGCCCAAAATCTCCTGAAACTTATAAGCAACTTCAGCAAAGTCTCAGGATACAAAATCAATGTGCAAAAATCACATGCATTCCTATACATCAATAACAGACTTAGAGCCAAATCAAGAACGAACTGCCATTCATAATTGCTACAAAGAGAATAAAATACCTAGGAATACAACTAACAAGGAACGTAAAGGACCTCTTCAAGGAGAACTACAAGTCACTGCTCAACGAAATAAGAGAGGACACAAACAGATGGAGAAACATTCCATGTTCATGGTTAGGAAGAATCAATATCGTGAAAATGGCCATACTGCCCAAAGTAATTTACAGATTCAACGCTATCCCCATCAAGCTACCAATGACCTTCTTCACAGAACTGGAAAAAACCATCTTAAACTTCATATGGAACCAAAAGAGAGCCTGCATAGCCAAGTCAATTCTAAGCAAAAAGAACAAAGCGGGAGGCATCACACTACCGGACTTCAAACTATACTACAAGGCTACAGTAATCAAAACAGCATGCTACTGGTACCAAAACAGAGATATAGACCAATGGAACAGAACAGAGGTCTCGGAGGCAACACAACGTATCTACAACCATCTGATCTTTGACAAACCAGACTAAAACAAGCAATGGGGAAAGGATTCCCTGTTTAATAAACGGTGTTGGGAAAACTGGCTAGCCACGTGCAGAAAGCAGAAACTGGACCCCTTCCTGACACCTTACACTAAAATTAACTCCAGATGGATTAAAGACTTAAACATAAGACCTAACACCATAAAAACCCTAGAAGAAAATCTAGGCAAAACCATTCAGGACATAGGTGTAGGCAAGGACTTCATGACCAAAACACCAAAAGCACTGACAGCAAAAGCCAAAATAGACGAATGGGACCTAATCAAACTCCACAGCTTCTGCACAGCAAAAGAAACGGTCATTAGAGTGAATTGGCAACCAACAGAATGGGAAAAATTTTTGCAGTCTACCCATCTGACAAAGAGCTGATATCCAGAATTTACAAAGAACTAAAACAGATTTACAAGAAAAAAACAAACAAGCCCATTCAAAAGTGGGCAAAGGATATGAACAGATACTTCACAAAAGAAGACATACATGAGGCCAACAAACATATGAAAAAATGCTCATCATCACTGGTCATCAGAGAAATGCAAATCAAAACTACATTGAGATACCATCTCACGCCAGTTAGAATGGCGATCATTAAAAAATCTGGAGACAAGAGATGCTGGAGAGGATGCGGAGAAATAAGAACACTTTTATACTGTTGGTGGGTGTGTAAATTAGTTCAACCATTGTGGAAGACAGTGTGGCGATTCCTCAAGGACCTAGAAATAGAAATTCCATTTGACCCAGCAATCCCATTATTAGGTATATATCCAAAGGATTATAACTCGTTTTAAGGACACGTGCACACGAATGTTCATTGCAGCACTGTTTACAATAGCAAAGGCCTGGAACGAACCCAAATGCCCATCGATGATAGACTGGACAGGGAAAATGTGGCACATATACACCATGGAATATTATGCAGCCATCAAAAACGATGAGTTTGGGTCCTTTGTAGGGACATGGATGAACCTGGAAACCATCATTCTCAGCAAACTGACAGAAGAGCAGAAGATCAAACACCACATGTTCTCACTCATAGGTGGGTGTTGAACAATGAGAACACATGGACACAGGGAGGGGAGCACTACACACTGGGGTCAGTTGGGGGGAAATAGGGGAGGGACGGTGGGGGGTGGGGAGTTGGGGAGAGATAGCAAGGGGAGAGATGCCAGATGTAGGTGAAGGGGAGGAAGGCAGCAAATCACACTGCCACGTGTGTACCTATGCAACAATCTTGCATGTTCTTCACATGTACCCCAAAACCTAAAATGTAATAAAATAAATAAATGCGGGAAAAAAAGAAAGAAAAAGACCATAAGCAAGTAAAAGGACATGGTCCAAACTAGGAAAAAGTACTTGTAACACCTAACAACAAAAATTTAGCATATAGAACATATCCAAAAATTTAAAAATCAACGACAAATAGACAGGCAAAGTATATGAGCAAATAATTCACAAAAGAGAAAGATATTAGTCAGGGAAATACAATTAAAAAGAAACCCCAAACTCTGTGATTGGCAAAAAATTTTAAATTTTGATAGTGTCAAGGTTAGATGGAGTCATGAGGAAATAGGAATATAACATTGCTGGGTTATAAACTGATACAATTTCTTCAAAGGATAAATTGGTATGCTTCAAAAATTAAAGGGAATCCATATCCTAGGACTCAGAAAAACATGCCCATGTGCACACACCCAGTGAGACTTGTAACAGGTTGTTTACCGCAACATTGTTTTCTCCCAATGAAAGAATGGAAAGCAGCTAACTACACAGCAATAGGAGAATAAAAAACTGGTTCAGTCTTTCAACAGCAGGTAAAATTCATAGCAGTTAAAGTGAAGGAACAAATCTGCATGATGGATTACAAGTACATAATGAGGCAAAGGTACGTACCATATGATATTACATAAGAAAAAACAGAAAACAAATTTCTGCTTGTAAAAATGTTTCGACATTTTTTAAAACTTCATTGTGGCAATTTTCAAACACACAAAATTAAAGTAGTATAATGAAAGTCTGTACTCAACACATTGCATTAATACTTATCAGTATTTTCACAAGCATTTGTATACATATTTACATACCAAAATTAATGCTAGGAAAGGGCCAATGACCAAGGCCCACAAAGAAGCACTCGACAAAGGAGAGCTGGTTCTACTGCAGGATCTCCCGCCAGGAGCTCTGTGACCCTGGTGGACTGATTTTCCCTTCCTGACCTCTCCTCTGAACTGAGAAGGCTTGATAAAAACGGACTGATAAAATGTTTGGGACAAGAAGAGATCATTAGGACTAAACTATAGGAAACCAACAATGAAACTGATGGTAATCTAACTTTCTCAAAGGTACAAAACACCAAGACTCAAAGGATCAAAAACACTACAACTGCATTCCCTACTCCTTATCATTTATAGCTAAATAATCCGAAGTCTCTTCTACCTCTACAAAGATATGATTTCAGCCTCAGATATGTCTTGGGGGGAGCACTGACACTGCTGCCTTCCTCCTCTCCAAACACCCCTCTTCTTCTGTTCTTCCTAAATCTGGAGTTTGCTTTAACACTAGGGTAGCAAGTGGCTTTCTAAGGGCTCTCTGTGCTCCTTGTGCCACTCCCTCATTCCACAGGGCTGCTGGCACAAGCAAAGAAAGTTCAGCCTGGCTGTGGCACCTTGAGGGCTGTAGAGCATGAGGGGATTGGAATAACTGATGAGTAGAAGCTACACTGGGTTGTCTGGGAAGGTGGACACATACCTCTTGAAACAGTGCGCTGCTGTAAGGACCCAGCAGCTACTCAGGAGCGTAGCCCCGCAGAGGAGCCTGCCATCTCTATGGGGTGACTTCAGCCGGAGGGAAACCTGCCAAGGCCAACCACCCCTAAGAAGAAAATGAGCTACACATCAACATCAGTAAAAGACAAAAAAGCAAAGGAAAGCACTGGTTAAAGCAATGGCTTTAGTAACTTTAATGTCTTGCAAGTGGGGGAAAAGGAAAGCAAAAGCAACTCCCTTCCTACTTTGAGAAGGAGACCCCACAACTCTGAGCAGGCCCGGAATCAGCAACTCTTGAAGATGTGCCTATAGGCATTTGTATGGATTCCACCTATCTGACACTCTTAAAAACAAGCTGTCTTCTTTATATTTCATTATTTAAAATGTAATTTCTCTCTTTGCTGTGCCTCACCTATGCAGTCTGAAGATGTATTTAATAAAGCATGGGTTTTCCATTAGTAAATTCTACAAACAAAAAATTTAGATTAAACTGAGTTAAGTCTGAAACAAATACATTCTAACTTAAACGAATCTTTGTAGTCATACACATTTCCAGGTCTCCTGTTAAACTGTTTTGTTTCTGACATATAACTTTGCAGTAACACATCTAATCTCTTAAATCAGGCTGGTGATGTAAGAACATGGTCTGAAAACATAGGTCAAAGGATATTGAAATTATCAGTGAAATTCGAATTTAGTTTAGAAAATAAAATGAGTACAAGTCCCTTATGTGATAATAGAGCATCCCCAATTTGTAACACTCTATGTATAAAGATAATTCTATAATATAAAAATTCTCTTTTGAAGAAACTTTTACCTTAAAGAATTTTTCCCACCAATGATCCGCTTCTGCCGACGGTGCAGTAATCTCAAGCCACAAACAGATGAGAGGGACTCTGAAGCAGAAACAGGTCATTAATTAAGCTATCACATTGCTGATGGAGGGGTAAGACGGTAAGTGGCATACTCCACTGATGCTTCCTCCTCTATGTCAAAATGCCTTTTCTCTGCAAATTAAAATTTTTCTTGTAACAAAAATAGTTTATCATTTGACTAAATGACAATAATTTGTAAGTAGACAAGAAACATTATGAGGTTTCCCATTCTTCACCTCTGAGGGGTCCATGGGCTGCTGAGTGGTTTGACTCTGTTCAGTACTTTATCTTGATAGCCACCTGTATCTCCTACTGCTGCTATTTTGTGTAATGTATGGAACAAAATATATGGAACATTAAACAAAATAAGAGAACTGCAAAGACAGTAATGGCCTAAATTACTTACTTTCCACCCGCAACACTGTTCTAAGCCACATATAAAAATGTAACTCAGAAGAGCAAAGCACATTCCCAGGCTAGAATTCTGATCGGAATTTACATTTACTTAGCTTGATAACATACAGAAAGGGTTTGCTACGCCAACTTAAGTGGAAAACTATGGTTAAGGGTATACAGGCAAACCTCCCAAGGTAACAGGCTTCTGTCAATAATATACAAAAGAGAAGAATTAAATTTAAAATATATGAAAAAGTGATATATGAAGAAAGGTAAATATAACAAGTATGACTCATTTTTAAAATATCTGAGAAAACAGGAGAATTTACATAGTGGTACTTTATTTCTTTGGTTAAATACATGCATATAAAGTATAGATATGTACTGTTTTTCTATCCAAGAGGAGGAGGGTAGGAATTGTGCCAAGAACAGGAAGACCTAATCAACACTATTGGTCTCCGATAATAACCAGGTAGAAGGGACCCATGAGGCAATCAGCCATAGTTATTTCTTGATTGAGAAAGAGGTTCAACAATGTGTACCCAGATGATTAATTTGCCAAATGATCTCAGAGGTATGCTGTCAAACTTTAACCTTCATCTCTTAGAATATGAGTCCCCTAGATGATACTGTACATTAAAAGATATTAGAAAAAACATAAGTTTCCAATAATGCTCCAAGTTGGGTCAACGTATATGATGCCAAGAAAAGGAATGATGTAATATTTAAAGCAGGCAAAACTTAAAGTTTACATCATTCTGGGGCAAAGCACCAGACTGCAAGAAAGCAAACTCTATTTAAAGTCATATACAATTATTTAAAAAATTTAAAAGCAACATGAAGTTCATTTATAAAAGGAGTCCATCAAATGACCAATAACCAATGGCTTCAGTTTGAATCACCTTATAGATGTCACCAGGTCCTGGGTGTGAACATAAAATTGACTGGTTAATAAGCCAGATTCTGTAACCTAGCCAGTCTCAGATGAAATATTTTTACTTGAAGTATGGTAGCATTGCCATGACCATGGAAAGGTATCAAAAAGAGTACTGCTATAATTCTAGGAAGACATTAAAAACAGACATATAAATAATGAATTTTTTATGTTTTTCAACTACTTACAGATTTCACATAATCCAAAGAATCACTTATATTCCATTTGTAATGGTAATTTAAATTATTGAAGGGAATTTAGTAAATTAAGTTATAATCAGTATTCAGGAGGAAAAGGCTAGCCAAGTCATTTGCATATACACATATATCTATACACACACGTATATACACACACATATTCATATATAAAAATGTACACATATATGAATAGAAAATAATGCATAACAGATTATAAGTGTTCTTTCCATACTCAAATCCTCCTTAGATAGCAAAGAATCATATTAATGACATCCAATTCGTTTATTTCATTGTCTTTGGCAGTTATTACAAGGTGTTTGAAAAAGAGAATGCTCAAATATATGTGCACCTGATTTTAACAAAATCCAGTGTATCAGAACTATAAATTTTCAATCCAGAAAGAGGTGACTGTTCTTTTCATAAAATGTACCACAAATTTCTCCAAAATAGCTCATTTTCTCACTCAGTTATTTAAAGAAGTATTTGTTTCATAAAAATTAAAGATGCAGGGCATAGTGGCTCAAGCCTGTAATCCCAGCACTTTGAGAGGCTGAGGCGGGCAGATCACCTGAGGTCAGGAGTTCAAGACCAGCCTGGAAAACATGGTGATACCGGGTCTCTACTAAAAATACAAAAATTAGCCAGACATAGTAGTGGGTGCCTGTGATCCCAGCTACTCAGGAGGCTGAGGTAGGAGAATCGCTTGAACCCGGGAAGCAGAGGTTGCAGTGAGCTGAGATCATGATGCCACTGCACTCTAGCCTAGGT